>NC_091131.1:63527044-63552044 GCF_040183065.1 Periplaneta americana | reverse complement strand
TATAACCTCTGCAGTTGCGAGCGCCGTTAAATAAAACATAACATTTTGAACATTTCTGAAACAACTGTAGTTCCTTTCGCATTAACAACTTCTGGAGCATATCCAAAATAATCTCTGTTGCATAATTATATTTGTGTAACAAAAGTACAGACTGCTGTTTATACTAAAAAAAAAAAGAAACAGCCCAATAGCTATAGCCTATTTAATGAAATTACGACATTTTAGCTCCATATATTATGATGATTTGAGAATACTACAAGAAAAACAAGCTAGCAGCTTCTCAATCAAGAACCACTATCGTTTCATTATGATATTGGTATAGTTTTGTCAAAATTAGCGACAACATAATCAATAAGACAAGAAGATCATTGCCTCGAGAGTCGAGAAGCGGATGACAGCTTGGAAGGGCCGTTGGAATGGATCCTATGCTGCTTGGTCACCTTGGCGATATGAACTTGGAGCGTGGAGGAGTAGGAGACCCCCATTGAGTCACATGCGACCGGTGGGCTGGTGCACCCTCATCCTCATTCATCCTATAAAATAAGCCTCAGAATACCCGACGCGCAAAGGGTCGTCGTAACCAGCCCTTAACTATCGTGACCTAGGGGGTGACAGTTTGTGCGAGACAGAAAATTACTTCTTACTAAAGGAACATGAAATTCCCTCCTTATACAATGTGTGACTTTTTTTTTGCGTACAAGCAGTTTTACAAGTTGTGATGTCATTCTACCATTGCTTCATTATTTACCTCAACCGTCATGACTTTTATGTCGAATAAGTAACGCTTTCTTCTACATACATTCGAATCCCGTTCTGGTATTTAGACTCTACCTGGCAGACTCACATCAAATCCCCCAATTCCCTTTTATCTCCTTTCAAATGATATAAAAAGAAAAATCTGCCCGGACAGCATTAGGCAACCAGTAATGCAGGTTGACAGGCTTCCCTGTTATCGTGCCTTTATTGCCCAATATTTCCCCAAGTTATTGCCGATTAAAGTCCGTTTTTCTTTAATAAAAGCGGAGTAAACACAATTATCTCTTCACTGTATCACCATTGTGAAATATATATGAGATGAGATTTGTTGGAAAATCAAATTCACCCTCCCCGCTCTCCAATAAACGAGGGGTTGATGTTAATATTTGTAAAAGGGTAGTAAAATACACGTAATAATTGTCACAATCTTTTATAAGCCCTAGCCATTTCCCTTCTGCGCATTACACGTAAAGTATTTCAGCTTAATGCGTTTCCATGGCAACACTCGCTGCAAAACAGTTGACTTCTATTCAGCGCGCTAAAAGGTCGTTCATTAGCTCATAACCATGGCGCAATTGGCACTTTGCGATGTAGCATCAAGACCAGATACAGGAGGTAATGACTCTTTGATGAAAATTGTTAAAATCTCCTGAAAAATCCTCCGTTTATTAAGAACACATTTTCACATTTGAGGATTTTCGCCGCTGTATACCATCTAACTGTGAAATGAAAGGTTGTCTAGAAATCATGGTCACTGTGACAAAAAGAAAAAATATATTTTGTCTTTAAAGTTACTAATGAAATACGTCGGTATAGAAAAGTTATACATATAAAGTAATACACTTAGGGGACAGACACTGCACTAAAAATAACAACTTTTTTCCTAATCATTTTTTTTCAACCAAATTTTTAGAGCATGTTTACTATGTAAAAGACCAACAAAATCCAAATTTTGAAATCCCAAATGTTGTTGGCTTTTGATTATATATATATATATATATATATATATATATATACATATATTGTTTCAAACCCAAGTTTTTAGTAGAAAATCTCAAATTTTAAGCTGCCTTCTTCTTGTTACACTCACAAGACATAAAGAAACATTTCCATGCATTCATTTTATGAAATATCTCATTTATCCACTTTCAAAGAAATGTTTTAATATTTTGAATATGCTATTTTTCTGTAATTCATGAAAAAATATTAATAAAATAAATTATCAGCAATTCTCACAAAATAAATACGTAGAAACGTGCAGTTACCTCATAAATACTTGCTGTAGAAATTTAATCCAGATTGATTAATATTTCGCATAAAAAGTTGGTGTTGAATCAAGAATAATAAACTTGCGGAAAATGGATTTGAAAGTAAAATTAATATTTACGTACCACACACCTATTAAAATTCTCCTCCGATTCATTCGTCTAGTAACTTCAGAGAGCTAACTTTAGAACAAAAAGTTACTAGATTTGTAAATTTGTAATCAGAAATTTGTAAGAAAAACAATTATGTGATAAAAAAATAATTTTGACAGATCTTTAAATTCCATGCTCCCTTTACAGCTTTAACTTCGAAACATTCTTAAACATATTTGTAATCAGAATTGAACTAAATGTATTTGAGTTATGCAAATATACATTCTAAAGACGTGAAATAGCCTATAATTGTTTTTTAATTCCATAATTTTCAGTGTATGCTCATCTTAATTTGGACAAGGTTTGTTTATAAAATATGTTACGTTTATTCTTAAATTCGTTTGGTTTCAAGTAATAAAGTTCCAACTCCAAATTTGAATAGCCTTGATAAATGGTCCATGTAAATTCAAGGTAAAGAATGGTTAGAATTTCCATAATTGAAATATTTCAGATTCGTACACTTTCACAGGCCTAAGCCGTAACCTAGAGTTGAAATGTCGCAACTATGATTGTGTGCATGTTGAAACGCAAGTTGCTATATAAAATTGAAAAGGGGACAGCTTCTTTCTGATTGATATATGAGGCACTCAGAATGCAAATGGTGCAAGTTCACAGAAACTGTTAGGGACATATTCATTGTTTTAGAAAAAAATCAAATAAAATGTCAGGAGAACAATTTTTCATCCAATGTACATTTAAATATAAACGCAAAATAGTCTTTTAGAGCTTTTTTTCAGCCGGAACGGTCCGGAACGCGTTCCGGTAAACTTTTTGCCATTACCCAATTCCAACGAGATATATTTTATAAGCGAAATTGAAAATTAAAATTGCCGCCACTGCCGAGTCCAAGAGTTTACATTTTCTCATTATTATCGTTGGTGCAAAAGTAACTCATGCAATCTAGTGCTGCCATCTTCCGTTATTGATCCTGAAACTATAGCTCGGAATCGCAAAATTTCCGCTATGCTTAAAATCGATGAGCTCCGTTTGGAACTTATTGTAATATAAGGTATGTAGGCCTAATATTTTTAAACCTACGTTTTTGTTGTATAATGTGATCGAGTGACAGAGTTCCGGTAAACTTTTTTCCAGAAAAAAAGCACTGCTTTTACCTGTACCATAGGAATATAAATACTTGAAACAAAATTAATGGCTGAAATTAAATAACGGCAAATGAATGGTTCAGAGCCATACTGGGCCAAGCGTCTTTTTATAAAAAATGGAGAAAACAAGAGTTAAAATTAAGTGATTACCATAACTTAACGAAACATATAGCAAGTACTATAAAGTATACACATTGAAACTGAATGATGTGTCAATCTTCATTAAACTATGCTATTTACTTAACTTTAATCCTTACTTTCTCCAGTTTTAATAAATGGCGCTTGCCCCACTATGGCTCTGAACCCTTCAAATAAACCATGGACTTGCTTCACTTGTCCGCAGAAAATGTTGGAATATTAAACTATGCTATTTACTTAACTTTAATCCTTACTTTCTCCAGTTTTAATAAGTGGCGCTTGGCCCACTATGGCTCTGAACCCTTCAAATAAACCATGGACTTGCTTCACTTGTCCGCAGAAAATGTTGGAATATTAAACTATGGTATTTACTTAACTGTAACCCTTACTTTCTCCAGTTTTAATAAGTGGCGCTTGGCCCACTATGGCTCTGAACCCTTCAAATAAACCATGGACTTGCTTCACTTGTCCGCAGAAAATGCTGGAATATTAAACTATGGTATTTACTTAACTGTAACCCTTACTTTCTCCAGTTTTAATAAGTGGCGCTTGGCCCACTATAGCTCTGAACCCTTCAAATAAACCATGGACTTGCTTCACTTGTCCGCAGAAAATGTTGGAATATTAAACTATGGTATTTACTTAACTGTAACCCTTACTTTCTCCAGTTTTAATAAGTGGCGCTTGGCCCACTATGGCTCTGAACCCTTCAAATAAAACATGGACTTGCTTCACTTGTCCGCAGAAAATGTTGGAATATTTCACATGGTAATATTGTCAGTGTATATTAAAATAATCACCTGCTTATGACTTTCATTTGTTGTACAATTTTAACAATTCTCTATCAGTATATATTAATTGTAAATAATTACAATAATATCCTTAAAAAGACATAATAAGTTTATATTCTATTCTATTTTCATATACGTTACATTTATAATATATGATGTTTTATTAATAATTATAATATGCACACATAGGAACAACAGTTTATCACTTGAGGGGTTACTTAAAACAAAATGAAACACAGTTATAACATACTGTAACCATAACATAACTAATACATAATTAATTACCTGAATTGTTTCTTTACCTTCATTTTCAGTATCTCATTTGCTTCAGTTGCATCAGGTACCGCCAACCCTTCACTATCCATTTAGTTTGATTGAAGTAAATTTTCAATTAGTTCCGCTGAAAAGGAAATAACATTAATTATGGAACAAAAGAACAAACTGCAAAGTAAACAGCACGTTTTGCTACGTAAGGAGAATTTCACTTGTTTTCTAACAAAATGGCAACTTGTTTCAGTGTTATGGTAAAGTGCTAACATCTATTGCTAAACCATTAAATAATAGATTCATGTTATTATTCGTTTAGAAAGATCTTACACGTATGTACTCGTATCTATTGAATCATAAATTAGCAAATGTTAATTTTTGGACTTGCACCATTTGTATTCTGAGTGTCTCTTATATCGAACTAGCTAAGACTAGGAACATATTTTATAGTACAAGTAGTTAAAAGAAGTTAAAAATTAGTGAGGGTAAATATCATGTTAAATCGTTTTTGGTATAGTTTAGTACAGTATTGTACAGATTTTATAAATGTGTTTACAATATAAGATGTTAAATAAAATTAAATAGAATGGAGATTTTTTACTGAATTATAATTATTGAAATACATCACTACAGTAAAGAATTTGAAACCTGTAATAGGCTACAATACACGATGAAGTTTCAACTATATATTAGATTCTTTATAGAGCGTTCTGAATTTAGAAAATACCATTCAATATATAGGCGTATTCTTAGAAGGCATCATCCATCTTAGTAACGAAATAGAAATAAGTTATTTACATATTTTCTAACGTACATGAAGTAAGAGAAATTAACCTAAATGTTGTAACTAAGCATTGCTTTAAATATAAACGTCTTATATTGCTTATAAATAGATTTAAGTTACATATTAGTTTTCTGTATTTCCAATAACAGCATAAATGTAATAGATTTACTTCTTTTATTTTATAACGTTATAATTTTACGTAAACAACTTATTTTGGTAATATTACAGGAAGGGAGATGTCCACTAACAAGATATCTATATACCCAATGATATTTTATAAAATCCAGACTATCTATAGCAACAATTGAGTTGGTGATAACGAGATGCATTTGGCTTGCCAGTTCGAAGATTTGTCACGAAATTACCTGATAGCCGCCTTACAGTTGATAAAAATATCCGTAAAAGACATTCAAGCAGGTAAACAACTCAAGTAAAAATCGAACCCATGCTCGAGTGAATTATTCTTCATTTCTAATAACAGGCGCGCGCACACTAATGATTGATGACAAACATTTCCTATACATTTATAAAGCAAATATTAAAATTAATTAGGAAGTTTAAATTAGTTGTTTTTTTTTCTGTAATTGTAATGTAGATATGTAACGGTATCACGACCACCAAGTTGCAAACTCGCTCGAGGGGAATGTACTATATGTGGAAACAAAAGCAAGTTGCCCTCCCTGTCATGCACATTACATTCTAGAGTTGCGCTCAACTTTCCGTTTGAGGTATTCAAGGCAACGCTTGATTAAAACTCTCTCTCTCGTGTTTTTCGTATCGACGGGATTGTTGAGAGTCTGCAACTAGCGCAGCCTCCATTCACAGTGAAAGGGGCTTCTGACTAAGGTGGCACGGAGTTCGAATTATACTGACTTACAATTTTTCGCAGATTTTAAGCTGTCTAATTCATTTCCCTCATTGCTCTGTTATTATCAGATAATATCAACGCAATGGTGTTGGTATTTATATTACTATTATTTCGAGGACCTTTATGACGCAGCACTTCGGTCTTGTAGCTGTTTTGTGTCTCTAAAATTGACGCAACATTAGCGGAACTGCAAGGGTGTGGGAGCGACGTTCAGACCACAAGTAAAATATTTATGATGGAAAATTATTGTGTTTAGGGTATAGGTCTACTTTCATGAGATATTCTGGGCCATGAAATCCACTCCTTGTTCCTTAAGTGTAACTGTTACGTGAAAACTTGGAAAATCATTATTCATTCATTCATAGTGTTCTGTCCAAGGACAGGTCTTTCACTGCAAACCTAGCATTCTCCAGTCTTTTCTATTTTCTGCCTTCCTCTTTGTCTCCTATTATGATCCATATATCTTAATATCATCTATTATCTGATATCTTCTTCTGCCCCGAACTCTTCTCTTGTTCACCATTCCTTCCATTATATCCTTCAGAAGGCAGTTTCTTCTCAGCCAGTGACCCAGTCAATTAACTTTCCTCTTTTTGATCAGTTTCAGCATCATTCTTTCTTTACCCACTTTTACCGTGGAAAGAGTCATCATGTCATGTTATGAAACTGCAGTCTGTGAAAAGCAAACAATATCATAAGAATTAAAGAATGAAAGTAAATAAGAACAAACAGTAAAATAACATAAAGTTTTGGGGAGAAATAAGGAAAAGTTTGAAACCATCAAATAAATAAATCAACAGAGAATTAAAATCAATAATCTTCTCAAAAACGTTTTTCTAAACAATTCTTAAAACACCGGCATTTAGTAAAATTCTATATATATTCTAAAGGAATTTTGTACCATAAGTTACTGAGCCATACTAAGACATACTGTGTGTATATATATCTTTATTAAACCGAAATATAATATTGCTGTGTACTAAATTGTTAATAAGTTTGTACATGGAAATACTAGCATTTAATTTGATAATCAATTCAACTCGTAGGACGAAAGAAAATTGATGTAGATATTTAACTGAAGCCAAATGAAGAAAACCTAACAGATTTCTTAAAGCTAATTTTGAATAATTTGTAAAGATCTCAAAGCGTCATTTTAAAATATACTATCATAATAGTACTTCTGTGATTAGTTATATTCAGTTATAAAAAAATTGCCCGAATTAAAGTGTATCATTTCTAAAAAAAAACCAGTGGCTCACTTGTGAAGTAGGTCGAAGTGTTTATGGACGTAGAACCAAATACAAATACTTTAAATGATCTTCAAATTAATGTATTTTAGAGAGACTCTTAATAGTACATTATGCAACGAGCCTATAATGGTAGTAATTAAGACGCGAGCATGTTTATGAAACGAGCGCAAGCGAGTTTCATAATTTTCATACGAGCGTCTTAATTACCATTACAGTCAAGTTTCATACGACTTTTTATGCTCGACCATATTTCTAACTTGAAATTATTCATAAGTATTCATGTTATTCTTATCTGACTGAGGAGCGGAACTGACCTTGTGCAATACCTCGTAAATTGTGAGATGTGCGCAGACGCGAAAGTATTGATTTTTTTTCCGAGAAACAATTGTCGACATTGACCTTGATAAAATCTAGAGAGTAAAATAAACATTAATCTTGATATAACCTTGAAATTGAATTAGACATTACTTTGTCTAATCTCGCGCTAGTTGTCTTTCGATTGCATATCCGAGAATAATCGATACTTGCGCTTTCATATTGCTACAATGGTATTTTCTGATTGGTGGAACACCTGAACTTTAATGAATAGGTGTACTTTAATGAGGTCCATTAAAAGGCTGCTAGCAGGTGTATAATTACTACATTTCGGCATGGTCGAGCATAAAGTAAATTAAAAGTGAATGTTATTGCCAGATATCGAACTTAATCTTGTGTTACATAACCCGATTGGTATTACAGGTATCCATTATACCAACATTATTGTTATTATTATTATTATTATTATTATTATTATTATTATTATTATTATTATTATTATTATATTTTTCCCGAAAGGTAGAGCTCGCATCGCAACGATTTATCGGTTTAAATGAAATGTTTAACCGGAATATTCCTACCGCATAACGGTTTTTGGTTTAATATACATACAGTATATGCGTAAAATTAAAAATATAATGATTGAGAATTACATTGAAAACAATTGAAAAAACATTCTCTATGCTACCCGATCAGTTCATATCAGCAGCCTGTGTCTTTAATATTCAAGTCGTTGTAATTGGGTCGGCAACACCTAATCACTGACCAGCTGAAGAAAAGTGGCTATGGCTATCTTCTTCTGACTGAAATTATTCTAAATAAACCATTTGCACAATAAGCCTAAGGCTGCGGTGCTTGCGTGCGGTCCCTGCCCTGGAGAAAAGCAAATTGAACCATGTTCACAATAGGTGTTGAATAAAATATTATTCCATTTTGAATCTTTCGTACACTACTTTTTACACTTGAATATATTTGATTAAATGGCGAACTTACTCGTGTTAATTATGTAAGCATGTTCGGCTTACAGCTGTTCTAGATATGCCGAACACATAACTAATGCTAACCACACATACAATAACATAAATACAGACATGGAAATCCTACACATACAGCCCAAAAACCAAAAACTCAACACACTAGAACAATATGAAACAGACGCACTAAAACACACCCCAATCAAATTCTCAACACAAAGATCAATTTCAGACACACACACTATTTGACTCAACTCTTCATCACGCGAACGCACCCACACAACAGGCAGCGATGTTGAGATGACGCCAAGACACAGAAGGCTCTGAGGATGTTGTCAAGTGGCACCGAAACAGCTGTAAGCCGAATATGCTTACATAATTAACACGAGTAAGTTCGCCATTTAATCAAGTATTTAAATTATTATTGTTTTAAATGTCCTCATAAGTAAAAATCCATATTGTTTTCAGTAGCCAGGTGGCAATAATGAGTACGTCCTCTTTTTTCAAAGGGCCTAGTAATTTAATAAATATAACCCACTATTATAAGGACTAAGCCACGTGAAATAAAGGTACCTGTAACTAAAAATCATAGCGAAATTGGCTATATATTTGCAGGAACTTTTATACTCGATCTTAGATTCTCTAGCCATTCCCCAGAGATTTCTCACATAATATTTAACATCTTGTAAGATATATGAATTGTATCTTGATGCCTCGATATGTTTTCTTAGATTTAAGAGGCATAATTTGCACATTTATCAGATGCAGACATCATTCCCTCGAACAATCAGTCGTAGATGATATAAAATTAAGTCTAAAATAAGCCAATGATGTGAGAGTGTAACAAACAAGTACATGTTCAGATTGTTGTCGCGTTTTCTGGCAACAACCAGGAACGCAGTAATGGAGGACGAGGCATAAAAATTTGAATGTAAAAGTTTTAATGACCGCACACACAGAAACTGCGTGGTTTATTCCTCTTTTATTGGGCAACAAAGGACATCAAATGTAATGGCCAGCACTTCCCTCGCTAGGCGCACTTCTTTTGTCACCGATTCGCAGAGTGAACGTCAATTGTTTCCCGCTGATGCGATCGCGGAACTCTGTATTTCTTTGCGGCCGGCTCGGACGTCCCTCCATAATGGATTACTACGCTCTCGTAGGGACGCGAAGGGTCATTGTGGACACAAACAGCGCCAGGATCAGGCTATTTCTAGGATCGCTTTTAAGGAAGAGAAGCTATTGATTACCGTTAATGGTTCGATATTGTAGTAATAAAGCTGTGGTACTTATTAGTAGACAGGCAGGTGTACTCGAATTAGTTTGATGTAACTTGTAACACAACTACGTACTGTTACATGAACCGGATTGGTTGGAGTTGAGCTTTCTTTAGGAGAAATGAGTTGACTTTTATCATAAAACTAACTCATATCCTAAGCTTACATTTTTACTTTCTCATTATACAGATTTTGTTTTTCAATGTTTAACTAAAAATTAAGTCATTCTTACGCACTTATCTCAACAATTGTTACAAATCATACGACTTTAGGAACCTGATTCTTAACAGGTTAATTCTGCATTTAATGTACAATCTTAAAAAATTTGCAAGAGTGGCGTGATTTGTAGTAATAATTGTTGTGTTAAATGTGTAAGAAAAATGTAATTTTGTAATTAAAAAATCGAAAAAAATATTCTGTACGAAGAAACTATGGAATTTACAACACATTTTTAGCTTCAGAACACTAGCTACTCGTAACTAAAGAAATGATACTGCTGAATAGTTAATTCTTTCTCTGTAATATTCTTTTACTCTTAAAACTAAAGAATAATGTTATTTTACAAACAACTGCAAATTGGTGTAACTCTGAAAATATTGAGATTAGGACAAATGTTTATATGACATTTTTTTCCTCAGAATGTCTTCGGAAATAATCTCCGTAATTGGTGGTAAATCCTAGTGAATTACCCTGTATAGGGTAAAGGTTGGTAATATTGTGAAACTAATAATATAACGAGAGTACTTTTTGAGAAATTTTTACAATTTTACTGAGCGAGAGAAGAACCGGTTTTGTGCAGAAACTTGTTCACGAACATTCTCTTAATACGTTGACGCAAAAAACCTATCTTACTCTCGTTCAGTAAAATTGTAAAATATTCTCAAAAAGAACTATCATAATATTATTGAAATGAAATGAAATGAAATGATTAGCCTAAAAATGTCCCGTTAAGGGCAAAGGCCTCCTCCTATAGAGGGAGAGCTCTATTTGTCTCGCGCGGTGAGCTACTCCGCGTAAGAGATGTTTATAACCTTGGAATAAATTATTGTTCACTTGGTTCACATTCTGCACTGTTTGGTATTGTTCGCTTGTTTCTGTCGCACTGGTTTTAGTCGCTGTTCACTTGTCTTCTTAGGTTTTTCCAGTCTTCCCTATGTCTTGCTCTGCTTGACCAATGGCTTCCTACACGTTCACTGAAGAGGTCGGCCCATCTTCTTCTTGGTCTTCCGCGTGATCTCTTGCCAATGCGGGGATCCCATAGTGTGACTTTCTGCGTCCATCTTCCGTCTCTAAGTCGTGCAACATGGCCTCCCCACTTCCATTTGGTGTTGGTGGCTTGCAGTGCTGGATCTTTAATTGCTGACATATTTTGTAGCACTTCGTTTGGAACTCTGTCCCTCAGTGATAAGCCTAGTATCCTTCTCAGCATCTTTCTTTGGCATATTTGGAGACTGTTACGAAGTTTGGCAATGAGAGACCATGTCTGACACCCATATAACAGTACAGGAGTTACGCAGGTCTCCAATATTTCTATTCTGAATTTCTTGCTTAGTATTCTCTCCAGTACGATGAACTTCAGAGTCCAGAATGCCTTCCACATAATATTATTAGTATCACAATATTACCAACCTTTACCTTATACATAGATATACATATATGTTGCTAACTAGTGGCCATTTATGAGGCGTGTCCACCGTCAGATTTTTCGAAACAGCATCTGTATATTTGTGGTGGATGTGGGAACCTGTCTGGAATTTTTATGTAAAATAATTCAATTTCTACTTATTTTATGGTTAAGAGAACTACTAAGGAACTTGAATCTCGAGGTAGCGTGCTGGACTCCTGATCAAGGTGGCCAGGGTTCGATTCCCGATCGTGACGTCAGGGGGATTTAATTCGGACCTCTTCACGGGGACTGATTATCTGTCCATTGTCTCAGTGTGTGTGGTGTCTCGCAGTGGCCCCCGGATACCCTGACCCAGTAAACGGGGTAGTCCTGCAGTGTGTGCGTGTGTTCAGTATAGTTGTGGGTCTAGGTACAATAAGCCTCAGGCTGCGGTGCCGAAATTAGTTAAAAAAAAAGGAACATGATTTGATTGGCCAAAACGGAGATATGAACCAGGCACCTCCAGATTTAGAGTCAATTCTTTTGCCACTAACACTAAGCCATTTTGCTCGGTATTGAATTGACTTTTTGATAATAGACATGAATAAAATCTGTTCAGTGACTTAGGAGAAATGGCTATATATAGACGGACGAACATCGAGGAATGCTGAGAAGAAATATTTTCTTAAAATCTCGAAATTCAATTTTTTCAATATCGTAGATAGATAGATATTTATTTGTCATCAACATTTATATTAGTTATGGTGTACCACAACTTATGTGTACGGGTTTCACCATAACTTTCTATTAATATAACTACAATTAGCATGCAATCTCGACAGCCTGTTAAACTAATAACTCATCTACTCTCGCTATTAACCCAACTCCAAACAGTCAATTTCTTCTTAATGATCTTACATGTCCACCATCTGTTCGTTACAAACTTACGTTCCTTTCAGCATTCTAATCTTACTAACTAAATTTCTACATAATTCCATCTTTCTACATTACATCTAACTCGTAACACTCTACCCGGTTATACTCATTGGCATTTTTTCTACCTAATAAACGTCATTATAATCTTACTAAATCTTGACATGAGTATCTAGTTCACTTTAGTGTGATCATTAATTTCTTAACCACAATCAACACTCAGAAAAAAAAAAAAAAACATAGAAAATTGTAAATACTATCACTAAGATCATCTTTCATAATTTCACTACATCACTTTCGAAGATTTACTTCTTTACAGTAAACTTCAATCGGTAACTATATTTATTAACTAGCCACTTTTTAATTTCCCAACTTTTTTTTTTTTTTTCAATTTCATAACTTCCTACCTGATCTCTATATCTATGATCCTGTAAACACATTTTCATCACACTAAAACACGATTTACGACATTAAATCACCAAACTTCCTGTTGTAATTTCATTCAGATCTTTTATTTATTTTTTACCGCTCATGCACCAACTTCTAAATTACCGAAATTGCCGAAATTAGTTCAATAAAAAAGGAACGAGATTTGATTGGCCGAAACGGAGATATGAACCAGGCACCTCGAGATGTAGAATCAAATCTTTTGCCACTAACACTAAGCCTTCTTGCTCGGTGTTGAATTGATTTTTTGATAATAGACATGAATAAAATCTGTTCAGTGATTTAGGAGAAATGGCTATATACAGACGGACGAACATCGAGGGATGCTGAGAAGAAATATTTTCTTAAAATCTCAAAAATTCAATTTTTTCAACATCGTAGTACCGTCTCTTCATACCTAGAAAAATGACCAAGTAAGCCTATAAAGATGATATTGTTTCACTTTTTCAGAATTCGGTGTTAAACATTTTCAGTATACATGACCCGTCAGTGGTTTCTGGATGCCTTGTACCTGTGTTATCCAATACACACATGTTGTGAACTCGGGACATCGGCATGCAATTTCTGGTTTTGATAAAATTTAATTTACGAAATCGAAATTCTCTGCCGCGAGAGTTGCAGGCCTGTCCGCATTGTTGCGTCAGCGCGGAACAAATGACCCATTGTGTGCGGCGATTGATTTATTGAGCCCCGCACAAAGGCTTGGGTTCGAATCCCAGAGCAGGTCAATTAGCACATTAATCCAGCGCGACAAAGCCTTCTTTTGTCCAGCGCGCACCCGCTGTTGTGTTTCTGTTTTCATTTTTGCCCCCTTACTCCCCGGCCAACCCTTACACCAGCCAATTAACAATCCATTAGGAAAAGGGTACGTCGTTGAACGCTGGTCTTGCGGTGAGGTGTTGATTGCATGCAGAGCCCGTGTCACGGCCTTCTATGTTTAATTACATGACCAGGGGTGCCGAAAACAGAAATATGGGCCACACTCTCATTTCCTAACTATGATTCTGTACACTAATTTGTAATGTAGAGCTATTAAACTTAATTTGATGTGAATTTTTTATACTCTCTCTTTGATTCACAGTTTTCTGCCCAAAGGCAGGTCTTTCACTGCACACTCAGCATTCTCCAATCTTCCCTATTTTCCGCCTTCCTCTTAGTCTCCGCATACGATCCATATATCTTAATGTAATCTGTCAGTGGCGAAGTTCTTGAGTCTTTTGAGACTTATCCCACTCAAAAAATTTGAATTATTATTCTTAGTAATGATCAGGGGGGTGGGGATGAATAATAATAATATTAATACTAATAATAATAATAATAATAATAATAATAATAATTGATTTCCCGTCCCCCTCTTCAACACTTTTCTCAAAACTCGAGAATACCGGGATGTTACTCGCCAGATGGAATGTAGTGCATCGGATGATCGGGATATGCGCAGAGGGAGACTTAGAAAAAAATAGATAGTGTGAATTTATGGTAACAAATATAATTAACAAATAATAAATAACAAGTACATAATTAATTTGATGAAGCGAACATGGAAAGTATGAAGTTAAATGGAAACGAAAAATGATATAATAAATTAATCTGAAATACAACCATAAGTAAAGTCTAGAACCTTCCACACTTTCAATCATATCTCTCAATCCATTCTAATCGGGAAATTCACAAACAACAGGTTGATGACCTATACAATATTTCCCCGATGGAACATTGTCACAACATCTCAAACAGAATATAAACTTTAACCCCAATGTCCAGCGGTTTCCACAACCCTTATTAAATGCCCAATTACATTTCAATGATTCCCACAAAAAGACAAACAACAGGCCCCAGATATTAACTCGTTGCATGACAAGGAAAATAACCCACAATAAAACAGTCACACACCAGATCAATACAGAAATAATTAACTAAAGCTTAATTCTTAAATGTTAAATGTTATGTTTTATTTAACGACGCTCGCAACTGCGTCGCCGGATGTGCCGGAATTTTGTCCCGCAGGAGTTCTTTTACATGCCAGTAAATCTACTGACATGAGCCTGTCACATTTAAGCACACTTAAATGCCATCGGCCTGGCCCGGGATCGAACCCGCAACCTTGGGCATAGAAGGCCAGCGCTATACCAACTTGCCAACCAGCTCGACTCTTAATTCTTAAATACAATATATAAACAGTCTTACTAATAAACCGTGTATAGTTTTTATACGAGACTTATGCAGAGTTGAGACAGAAAACGTTACTAATAAACCGTGAATAAGCTATGGACGTATAAACAGACTGTAACTATACAATGGGAATTGCTTTGCAGTAGTTATATACACGAAACCCCTTGTTTAAGCGTTGTATATAGGGAAAAAATGGCCGTCCCTTTAACAGCTGTTCGTATCGACTGTCATTTTATGATGATGTTTACCTTGTAACCGCAGAAGAACAAACCAAAGATCATAGAATTATTAGAATAATATTGCTGTAGCTTGTACTCTTTGACCAAAATGTTGTGTGGTAATAGATTAGAGCCAGTTGTACTATCGATATTTAACACGCCACACTAGAGCGCTCTACCGGATCCAGTAGAGAACCTCAGATATTCTATTACCTTTCGTAACGAAGTAATGACGAAACTATGACGTAGCTGTGTAACAGTTATACTGTTATACACGACGTATGTAGTGATTATTAGTAAGGAATTTACATACGACTTATAAACGAGCTACTCATTGTATAAGTATAAGACAGTTAAACGTCTGTATATAGAGTTTTTATTAGTAAGACCGAAATACTATAAGTCTCTGTACTATTACAGTGCCCATAATGCAGAGAGAGAGAGAGAGAGAGAGAGAGAGAAAAGAGTATATATGTATACCAATAATACCTTAGAATTCGCGTAGCCACGTAATTATACTAGGATCGCAATACACCCGGACAGTAAGTGGAATAATCTGGAATAGGAATGCTCAATTTCAAAATGAAAAGTAGAACAAGCAGCAAGGTATACGGATTCGGTCCAACCTTTTCCACGATATAATAATAACCATGTATCACAATTCCGCCCGGGGATATCTCAGAAAATTTCGAAGACAACGTAAGTAGACAATAACTCCGTATCTCAATACTCACGCAAATCAATTCCTCAAACCACTTCAGTTCCTGTAACATAATATGTACCACGCGACATAACCTACCAAACTAAAAATGCCGCAATATCTGATACATAAACCAAGACATTACCACTCGTGGATATTCTCATTAACAATTTAACAAATGTATCGTGGTCAAATACAATAAATACCGAGCCAGCTCGTACTGCAAAATTAACTACACCATTATACATTGAATACAACCTTAAACATGTCGACTGCATCCATAACCGAAGTTAATCGTAGAACATAAAATCCCGAAGTCAATGTAAACTTGCTAAACACAAGTAACCAGCCGACATACGGTTCCGAGTGAACTTAACTGATCCAATATTTCTCGAAACGACCTTCCACGTCGAGAGTGAACTCTAGAGTGAAGTGCTCTGCTACTGAACATACAGTAAACAAGAAAACTCGGTTCTCTCCCCGGCATTTGTTTGAAACTGCTAGCCGGCCAATGGGAATTTTGGTAAGAAAATTAGAGGAAAAGATGGCGCTATCGACGATATAATAATGAAATGAACTCTGTCGGCGAGATGGTCTAGTAGATGATTGAGTGATGCGTCGAGCTCGGCTCAGTAACAGTAGATCTATAAGATCGTAGTAACTATATATCCAAACACTTGGTTGCACTGCGATCCTTCCATATATTAAGTTCACTGTTGGCAGTCATTCCAGTATGGAGAGAGCAGTGCGAGCAACGAGGCTTAAGAAAAAGCCTCTAAAGGCATGGCTACGACCTTGACTCGCAAGCTTGTGGGGGGAGACCGGGAGGGGTTATCTATTCGCTACATCTCCGTACGGGATGAGGTTAGCCTTCCGTCACAATATTACGTCGCGTTATATTGGTGTTCTCTGAAAGTTCTGCGTTGTTGAGTTTAGTTCAATCACAAGTGCGTGTGTGTGTGTGTGTGTTTTTTTACATATTAATTTTATGTAATATGGCTCATACTGAGAGAACTTTGGGATCATTATTTGTAGAATTAAAAGAAAAACCGTTTATTAAAATAGCGAAAGGAGAAATACATACACTTTCAATTTTCATGGTATATAAGAAATATCCTTGGCTAACAGGGTGCTCTGAGACAAATTACATTGTTTTACTTGTATTCTGTTTGGGGGTGAAAATGAGTGGTAATCATCTTCTTGTAGGATCTGTGTCACAAAAAGTTTGATAGCAAAGCAGATAAAAGTCTTCTCCATAAAAAGATATAAGGTAAGCAGATTTTTTTCGGCCTACCTAGTATTTATACCTTAGCTTCGCCACTGTTGTCTATGTTCTAATATCTTGTTCTGTCCCGAACTTTTCTCCCGTTTACCATTCCTTCAGTACGCAGTTTCTTCTTAGCCAGAGACCCAGCCAATTTCTTTTTCACCTCCTGATCAGTTTCGGCATTATTTTTTCTCCCCTCTCTCTTTGTAGCACATCTTCATTTCTTATTCTATTTGTCCATTTCACACACCTCCACATTTCAAATGTTTCTAGTCGTTTCTCTTCACTTCTTTGTAATGTCCATGTTTCTGCTCCATACAATGCCACACTCCACACGAAGCACGTCTGTAGTCTGCTCAAGAAAAGAAGAATGATATTCCCCCGGATTTCTACGCAACAGATGCCATGGTAGACCGTAGCTGGACAGGCACAAACTACGACATGCGCAGCACCCTAACAAGATTAGCATCACATGGTTTTCACCACAAGCTATGTACAAAAATGGCTTCCACGCGCCCTCACCTCAATTGTTATGCAGCCCCTATGATCGATACAACTTCAGGCAGTGCTTACAGAAAACAAAATCATTGAATAAATATAGCAAAGAACAATGACAACAAAGAGTGCAGAATCTATACTCCTTGCAACTACACATGCACATTTGTGTACTATTTACTTATTATATACTGTGTATGTTTCTACTACAACCATGACAAGACTATGCAATTCGTAATATGTCTGCAGAAACATCATACTAAGGAGCAGGAAACTTCATGAAAGTGACAGATAAGTCTCTCCTTGAACAGTCTCCATCCGGGATAAGTGATAATTACGTTTTGAAATCTACGATCTCCCCTCAAAGAAGGCCATGATAAGAATATTGAAGTCTATATTCATCTTTATGCCTTTTATCACTTACCCTGTTCAGCATCTACTTGAAAGATTTAATGAAGAATTGTTTTCAGAACATGGGAGAGGTGATAGTAGGAGGAAGAAGAATAAAGTGCATACAATTTGCTGATGATATGTCTTTGTTAGCAGAAGAGAAGATGACATTAAGAGATATATAACTTGAGCTAAATGATAACTATGAGCATTATGGGATGAAGATGAATGCAAACAAGGCGAAGACCATGGTTATCGGAAGAAAAAGGTAAACGTGTGAATTCGAAATGAGGCAGTAGAATAAGTGGACAGCTAAATACTTGAGGTGTGCTATAAGCAGTAACATGAACTGCTGCCAATTAGTCAAAAGGAGGATAGCAATGGCAAAGAGAGATTTTAATAGAAAAAGAAGTATCTTCTGCGGACCTCTGGAAGAGACTAGTGAAGTGATTTTTGTGGATTTTGGTACTGAATAGGGCAGAAATATGAACACTACGTCGAAGTGAAGAGAAAGGACTAGAAGCACTTGAAATATACGAGAAGATATGAAGCTTGTGAAATGAACAGACAGAATAAGAAATGAAGCTATGTTGGAAAGATTAGGCGAAGAAAGAATAATGCTGAAACTGATCAGGAAAAGAAAAAGGAATTGGTTGAGTCACTGGCTAAGAATAAATTGCTTGCTGAGGGATGCACTGGAAGGTGTGGTGGACGGGAGAAAAGTTGGGGCTAGAAGAAAATATCAGATGATAGACGACATTAAGTTGTATGGATGGAATGCATGGACTAAGAGGAAGGCAGAAAATAGAATAGATTGAAATATTGTGGGTTTGCAGTGAAAGACTTGTCTTGAACAGAAAACTATAAATGAATGCTCATCTTCAGTCTCGGGTTTGAACCAACTAACTACGCGTAGTTCGTAAGTACTTCACTTGAAAATCGAACTCGTGTCAGTTACTCTTTAAGATATGAGTGGCGCTGACATACTTTCCCTGGCTGTTGTAGTTATTATCCATTCAGGAGCGTCCTCGTTTTATTGATATTTAAACAGATATGTGGCTCTTGTATGAAAAATTTATGGGCCATATAAAAGTTTTGTTCAAATACATCGAATAATATTGGAAAACGCTATAAAAGGCGTAAATATGAAAGAAAGTGGACAAAGGTTTACGAAATAAAGATAAACTACTCGTCTTGTATAATATATACAGTATGCTCAACAAAGAAAAATTCGGAGAGAAGAACTTTGATTACTCGTATGGTGACGTATTCGTAATACCAGGCGCCATATTCAGGGAGTTACATGATTTATTTCAGTATGCAGATTGCAGAAATCTTCGACCGACAAACTTCACGAGGTAGTAGATGAGGTAAAGATAAGTAATTATTAACAAACTCAGATTCAGAAATGTCACCACTTCTATAAACTTTTGCTATAAGAAAAATCCTAATGTAAACAATAGCACGTGACTGAAGTGAGGCTTCATTGGCCGCTGTTTGGCGCCATAGATTCTCAGTATGTGTTCCCGCCTACTGTTGTACATTCTGTTTCATGTTAAACATTTCCCGTTACTTATCAAGTAGGCCTAACCTCACTACTATGCATTCGTTTACTTAGGAAACATTTACTTTATAATTACTGTAATTAAATCACATAATTTATTATATACATTTAAGACTATTTGTTTTCCCGCTTTTGAGAAGGTTTCTAATCTTATGACTAATAACCACACACACCGAGGATACAGAAGCCATACTTCAGTACCACGTGCTTACGTAGTGACGGCAGCTTCTTACAAGAACAGACTACCGCGGTGTTACTGTTGGTATTCATCTGCATTCATAGTACATAACAAAATATAAAAGTAGTTTTTCTTTTACATAGCGTTTTACATATGAGTGAAGTTATATGTTTCATCGTATTTAACAACTAGAATTGAATTTTTTATTTTCAAATAACACAAGATTATGGTTTCCAAACACGAACTATATTTTCTGCGTGTTTCGACTGAGAGCCAATTACGGGTATGACAGCAACGTGCTTGTGTTTACATTAGGATTTTTCTTACAGCGAAAACAGTATACAGAAGTCGCGTACTCCGTTCTGTCTTAATCTTGACACACCCATTGTCATGCAGACAATGCTGATGCGGCAACTTATACTACACGCGAGTACACTCTTAGTTTTGGCCCTGATCACATTAAATACATATTAAAAATTATTAAAAAATAAGTCCCCCTTTTGAAATGGTAATAAGTTTATCAAATTCTTAGATTCCACAAAAATAAAAACACCAATTTATTCGTAAAGAAACTGAATTTTATTAAAACACGAAACAATTAAATATGTCCTATATCGAGTTGTTCAATAAGAAATAGCCTTTCTCCTATGCTGTAAACGGCATTATTAAGCACATTCCGAGGGATGTTTGCAATGACATCCGATACTGACTGTTTCAGCTCCTCATATGTAGTAGATCTACTAAGAAATACCTTTCCTTTTAGATAACCCCATAACCAGTAGTCAGCTGAATTTATGTCTGGTGACCTAGAAGGCCAACTATTCGGAAAATGCTTTTCTAATTACACGATCACTAAATGTGTTATACAATAGTGTTTTTACATTATTGTGCATGTGAGGTGGAGCGCCGTCTTATATGAAAACAATGTTTTCGATTTCATGATTCTGTAATGCTGATATTGCAAAGTCTTGCAACATTTGAAAATAT
This sequence comes from Periplaneta americana, assembly GCF_040183065.1. Lineage (NCBI taxonomy): Eukaryota > Metazoa > Arthropoda > Insecta > Blattodea > Blattidae > Periplaneta > Periplaneta americana. Next base: position 63,531,146 of record NC_091131.1, on the reverse strand, counting down.
TGCTACCCGGTTACCGTCGCTGTTTTTGTTTGTCCATTTTCAATTTCTTCATAGAAATACGACCATATTATTAAATGTGACGTAAAACCACATCAAACAGTAACCTTGATATCATGTAAAGGTAAAACCACTGTAAAGTTATTGAAATTACTCTCTTACTGCCGTCTGTATTCTGAACAACAATTATTGTTTATACAAGCGTGACACAGTTACCATAGCAACGAAACACGCATCGATTAAAAAAAAACAATCCTTTTAAACAGTAATGATACCTATATGAAACTAAACTGCTGATATGTACAGAAGATACAGCTGTTTCAAAAAGGAAACTTACTTTTGAATAACCTTATATTATATCAGAGTGAACATTCCCGTGTTATAAAAAAGCAACATATGAAAAAAAAAATCTGTTGCTAGGTTCTCCATTGCCGAAAATGAACTTTTGGTAATGATGGCTAGATGGAAGAATAGTTGCAATCTCCATGGAGTAATACTTATTGTCTCCGTCATTTTCTATCCACACTCAGTATGGGAAGAGATTACGTTCATACAAATCATGATTTTCTTTTTTTTAGATTCTAACACGATTCAACGAATACTTGATTGCAAAACAAATGTGTGTGTGTGTGTCAATCATTTGTATTTTATTCAGAAAATAAAACCTCAATCGTATCCTTAATAACCAGAAATCAACGACAATAAATCCATTAAATAATAAAAATACCCTCATGATAAAAAACAAAAAGAAGACTCAACACAATCATTGGGATTCTGTGAATCCTGTGTCAATTTTTAAAAGGTCAAACTAAATTTTCCAATTATGCAGGTAATTAGTTCATAGAAATTATGAAAGTTACAATAATTACTATTTGAATTTCTCTACAGCTACAAGATCTTTCATTGGGAAAAATATTATAGTAGTTAAAGGAATAATTAACGATATCGGATGTTAAAATAAAGAATATTAATTCATAAAATGAAAATGTGTACACGCAAATACGCTTTTTACGCCGACTGCGATCTCATCATGGCATGGTTCCGCGGAAACTGTGCCTCGTTATCTCTTTGTTAACTATTTAATATTGGTTTACTATTTTCAGGCACATTCATACTAAAGTTACACGTTCTGTTATTAAAATTTTAAGTTTGTTAAGTTTGCTTTATTTTCACTCTGAAACTATATAGAATATTTCAATATAATAATAATTAGACATACTGCTCCTCTGTTTCTTTGTGAATGTGTGTTCCAAGTTTGTTAACATAATGTAAATACTCCGCGTAGATCCAATTACATTTGTAAAAGCCTGCAACAAACTGTTTTAACAATAAAATTGAGTTTATTAAAAACCCACGAGTCCCACATTGAATTTCTAAACCTGATTATCTTCGGGTGAACATACAATAAGCATAAGGAAAATTTAATGGAAGTCTGAAGTTCGTAGTCTCGAGTTACTTGAAATTAACTTTTGTACAATAATGTTATTAATTTATGTATTATTTATCGTCATAAATATTAGCGTCTTAAGCTGAAAATTGCGTCTGATTGAGGTTCTGGCTGATATGTAGCCTACATATATAGGGTGTTAAAAATAACATTTACAACGTTTCAGGGATGATAGAGGAGGTAAAAACAAACATCTGTTTTAAGTGATAAAACTTTAGTAGATGCGCCGTTTTGCCGCTAGATGGCCTGAAGGAATAGATGACTTGACTTCCGTCACAACACACACTGGTTAGTTCTGTTTGTGCCCGACCACCTTGTAGGGCCTTGTCTGTTGCCTAACAGTCTCCATGGTGATAATTATTTTGTTTTTCTACGCGACGTCCTGCCAAAACTTTTAGAAAATATTCCATTGACCATCAGAGAACGAATATGGTTTCAGCATGACGGTGCCCCTCCACACTTTGATTTTCGTATCAGGAACCATCTAAATGTTACATTCCCCGATCGCTGGATTGGCAGGGGTGGGCCGATACCGTGGCCACCTCGATCACCGTACCTAACCCCACTGGATTTCTTTTTGTGGGGAGACGTGAAATGTTTTGTATATGAGACACCGATCGATAAGGCAGAAGACTTAGTTGCTCGCGTTGTTGAAACTGCACATGTTATTAGAGACAATGTTGGCCTTTTTGAGCGTTGGAGACAATCCATAGTACGAAGGTACCAGTTGTGAAATGCCTTCAATGAACGGCAGTTTGAACACCACCTCTAAAACGACAAATGGTCTTGTTCTTTATGGATTATACTAACACTTACGTACACAGTAAATGGAGCATCTGCCAAAGTTTTGTCACTTACAAAAGATATTTATTTTTACCTCCTCTATTACCCCTGAAACGTTGTAAACGATATTTTTTAGCATCCTGTATTACCAGACAGTATATCTCACTTGACGGCATGTGTAAGAGGAAGAACAATTGTTTGCATGCATCTGAAGTCTGATTAGAGAATTATGTAACTAATCGGCGATGTATGCATTGGAAGGGAAAAGGAACTTTCCACTCTACCCCATTATCTCCTGGCCTAGTTGCCTTATAAGTGATGCCTTCTTGATGTCCTTTTGAGGTTCAGACCTGTCTTCAGACAGTTGACTAAACAAACATCAACTAAGGAAAGGTCATCTGAAGTGATCTACCGGTTAGCATGCTGACCGTAGGATCCCAGGTTCGACTGTACAAACCCGATAGAGGGCGGTAAATTTTAATGGTAGATAAAATCCTTAGATTGTAACATCTTTCTCCAAAGAGAGAAGGAAAGTGTTTGAGTATTTATTGTAGATTTACGACACTTAAAAGAATTCTGTCTAGGGAAAATCTGTCAGATATTCTCCGTTCTCATCGAATTTCGACGCTCGGTAACGTGCGGTAGTTGATAAAATTACTAAATAAAGTACTACTGTTACTCCTACTGCTACTGATGCCACACCGCTCCTCTTCCTACTGTTACGTCTGCTACTATTACTACTGCTATTTTTCTTTCTCCTACTAAGACTTTGTTATTGCTATTGTTTGAATGTATATTTCACTTCTGGAAGAGAAGGCCTCATGGCCTTAACTCTACCAGAATATTTAAATAAATAAATTTAAAATAAATAAAATAAATAAATAAATAAATGAGGGAGAGAAATAAATCGTCCGGCCTTAATTAAGGATGACCAAGAGGATCAGGAAATTAATAGCAAATAAATATAATGAATTAAATATGAATACTTACTTATTTACCTACTTACTGGCTTTTAAGGAACCCGGAGGTTCATTGCCGCCCTCACATAAGCCCGCCATTGGTCCCTATTCTGTGCAAGATTAATCCATTCTCTATCAACATATCCCACCTCCCTCAAATCTATTTTAATATTATTTTCCCATCCACGTCTCGGTCTCCCCAAAGGTCTTTTTCCCTCTGGCCTCCCAACTAACACTCCATATGCATTTCTGGATTCGCCCATAAGTGCTACATGTCCTACCCATCTCAAACGTCGGGATTTAATGTTCCTAATTATGTCAGGTGAAGAATACAATGCATGCCGTTTTGTGTTGTGTAACTTTCTCCATTTTCCTGTAACTTCATCCCTCTTAGCCCTAAATATTTTCCTAAGCACCTTATTCTCAAACACCCTTAACCTATATTCCTCTCTCAAAGTGAGAGTCCAAGTTTCACAACCATAAAGAATAACCGGTAATACAACTGTTTTATAAATTCTAACTTTCAGATTTTTTGACAACGGATTGGATGATAAAAGCTTCTCAACCGAATAATAACAGGCATTCCCCATATTTATTCTGCATTTAATTTCCTCCCGAGTATCATTTATATTTGTTACTGTTGCTCCAAGATATTTGAATTTTTCCACCTCTCCAAGGATAAATCTCTAATTTTTATATTCCCATTTCGTACAATATTCTCGTCACGAGACATAATCTTATACTTTGTCTTTTCGGGATTTACTTCCAAACCTATTTCTTTACTTGCTTCAAGTAAAATTCTCGTATTTTCCCTAATCGTTTGTGGATTTTCTCCTGACATATTCACGTCATCCGAATAGACAAGCAGCTGATGTAACCTGTTCAATTCCAAACCATCTCTGTTATCCTGGACTTT
>NC_091131.1:62834544-62847044 GCF_040183065.1 Periplaneta americana | reverse complement strand
TCTATTTATTTATCTCTCTATCTAACTATCTACATATCTATCTCTATTCTATCTATCTATCTATTTATCTATTCTTTTCTATCTACATATTCTAACTCCCTATTCAATTCCATTTATTCTATTCTATCTCTCTATTCTATTCTATCTATTCTATTCAATATTTTATACTCTATCCATTCTCTCTACCCATTCTACATATTCTATTCTGTCTATCTTCTCTATCTATTCTATTCAATCTATTCATTGTATTGTATCTATTCTATCTATCTATCTGTCTATCTATCAATCTATCTAATCACTCTATTCAATCTATTCTGTCTATTCTTTCTATCTACCTATTCTACTGTATCTATCTATTCTAGTCTCTCTATCTATTCTACCTATTTATGCTATCAATCTATTCTATTCTCTCTCTGTTGATTCTATTCTATCTCTTCTATTCTATTTTATTCTACCTATCTATTCTATCTCTCTATCTATTGTATCTATTTTTTCCCTCTATTCTATTCTATCTAGCCATTATATTCTATCTACCTATGCTATCTATTTGTTCTTTTCTATCTCTCTATGCTACTCTATCTATTCTACCTATTATATTCTATCTATCTATTCTATCTACCTATTCCATTCTCTCTATCCTTTCTATCTATCTATTTTACTCTATTTATCTTTCCTATTTTATCTATCTATTCTATTATATCTATCTATTCAATCCATTCTGTTCTATCTATTTATTCTATTCTATCTAACCTATTTTATCTATCTAGCCTATTCTCTCGGTCTATCCTATTCTATCTATCCTGTTCCATCTATCCATCCTATTCTATCTATCCTATTCTATCTATTCTAACCATACTATTCTAACTACCTATTCTAACTGCCTATTCAATCCTATCTATTCTATCTCTCTATCTATCGAACTATCTTTCTAATATATCTATTCTATCTAACTATTCCATCTATCTCTTCTATGTATCCATTCTATTCTATTCTATCTCTCTATCTATTCTATCTAACTATTCTATTCTAGCTATCTATTTATTCTATCCATCCTTTCTATTCTATTCTCTCTATTCTAGTCTATCGAACTATTCCATCTATCTATTGTATCCATCTATTCTATTCAATTATATCTATCTATTCTATTCTAACTCTCTATTCTATTCTATCTATCTATCCTATTCTATCTATCTATTCTATTTATCTATTCCACTGTATCAATTTTTTCTATGTATATCTCTATTCTATCTATCTAATCTATTTTATTCTATCTATTGTAATATATCTAATTTTTATTATCAATTCTATTCTATCTATTTAATTATACTTATTCTATTATATCTATTTCACTCTCTATTGTATTCTATCTATTCCTTTCTATCTATTGTCTATCTATATGTTTATCTAGCTATTCTATTCTATCTATTCTATTAGCTATTCTATTCTGTCTGTCTCCTCTATCTATTCTTTCTATCTACTATATTATATATATTCTATTTATCTATCTTATCCATCTATCTATTCCATTCTATATATCTATTTTTTATTATATTCTATCTATTTTTTCTATCTATCTATTCCACTCAATCTGACTATTGCATTCTATTTCTATCTATTCTATTCTATCCTTGTATTTTATTCTATCTATTCTATCTATTCTACTCTATCTATTCTACACTATCTATTCTATTCTAACTCTATTCTATCTACCTATTCCATTCTATCTACTCTATTTTTGAATATTTTGAAAAATGTTTAAAATTTTTGAAAAGTTTCAAAATGTCTTATAAATATTCAAAATTTTTCAAAATTAAATTTTCAAGTTTTATACAAGTTTTTAAAAATTTTCACAAATTTTCCAAATCTATCACAATTTTCTAAATATTTCAAAATTTTCCAAACTTTTCAAAATTTTCAAAAATTTTCAAAATTTTTACAAATTTTTAAAATTCTTAAAATATTTACGAAAATTTTCCAACATTTTCAAAACTGTTCAAAATTAAATTTTAAAAATTTATGAATAATTTTAAAAATTTTCAAAATTTTTCAAAATTTCCGAAAATGTTCTAAATTTTTTAAGATTAAATTTTCAAAATTTATAAACTCTTTCAAAGATTTAAAAATACAAGGCGCATCCTGAAAGTAAGTTTCCCTATTTAAATAATTAAAGGACACACACTTTCAGGAAAAGATTTATCGGCAACAGGTACAGCAATGTTTCAGGTATTTTTCAACATAGCCACCATCAGAATTGAGACACTTGTATCGTGGGATCAACTGTTGTATCCTTCTGTCGTAGAATTCTGACGCATGAGAATGGAACCAGCGTGTGACAGACCGTGTGACAGACGTCTTCAGCTCTTCGTCGTTGCCAAAACGATCACCAGAGGACAGGAATTTCGAGAGAGAGAGAGAGAGAGAGAGAGAGAGAGAGAGAGAGAGAGAGAGAGAGAGAGAGGGAGGGTGGGAGGGAAGGAGGGCTTACATAAGTATGCAAACGTGTGTGGTATACATATGTAATCCAAATCTCTGCGGATTACATATGTCATTCACCCATAAATGGAACTCCAACTATTACATATTTAATTAAAATCTATGTGGCTTACATAAGTATGATAATGTGTGTGGATTACATATGTAATCCAAATCTATGCGGATTACACATGTAATCCACCCATAATTGGGACTGTAACTATTACATATGTAATCCAAATCTGTTCGGACTACATATGTCATCCAACCATTATTGTAACTCCAACTATTACATATTTAATTAAAATCTATGTGGCTTACATAAGTATGATGTGTGTGGATTACATATGTAATCCAAATCTATGCGGATTACATATGTCATCCACCCATAATTGGAACTCCAACTATTACATATGTAATTAAAATCTATGTGGCTTACATAAGTATGATAATGTGTGTGGATTACATACGTAATCCAAATCTGTGCGGATTACATATGTAATCCAAAACTGTGCGCATTACGCATGTAATCCAAAACTGTGCGCATTACGCATTTAATCCAAAGCATGTGCAAGCTGTTTAAATGAAACAAGGATTACTGAGCATACACACTGAGTGAAAACTGAAATAAAGAATACTGAGCTGATAGATAGATAGATAGATAGATAGATAGATAGATAGATAGATAGATAGATAGACAGACAGACAGACAGACAGACAGACAGACAGACAGACAGACAGACAGACAGACAGATAGACAGACAGATAGATAGATAGATAGATAGATAGATAGATAGATAGAATAGACAGGTAGAATAAGATAGAATAGATAGATAGATAGATAGATAGATAGATAGATAGATAGATAGATAGATAGATAGATAGATAGATAGATAGATAGATAGATAGATAGATAGATAGATAGATAGATAGATAGATAGATAGATAGATAGATAGATAGATAGATAGATAGATAGATAGATAGATAGATAGATAGATAGATAGATAGATAGATAGATAGATAGATAGATAGATAGATAGATAGATAGATAGATAGATAGATAGATAGATAGATAGATAGATAGATACATAGATAGATAGATAGATAGATAGATAGATAGATAGATAGATAGATAGATAGATAGATAGATAGATAGATAGATAGATAGAACAGAATAGATGGAATAGATAGAGAAGGACAAATAGATTAAATAGAATAGATAGTTATAATGGAATAGATAGAATAGAATAGACAGATAGAATAGATAGATAGAAATGAATAAATAGAATAGAATAGATAGATGGAACAGAATAGAGAGATAGAAGAGATAGAAAGAATAGAATAAACAAAATAGATAGATATACAGATAGTATAGGATAGATAGATAGACTAGAATAGATAGGTAGAATATAATAGATCAATAGAATTGATATATAGAATAGAATAGATAGAGAGAGAGTAAAATAGATTGATAGCAGAAATAGGTAGAATAGATAGAGAGAATAGAATAGAATAGATAGATACAATAGAATAGATAGATAGAAAGAATAGACAGAATAGATTGAATAGTGTGAATAGATAGATTGATGGATAGACAGATAGATATATAGAATAGATACAATAGAATGAATAGATTGAATTAATAGATACATAGATAGAATAGATAGAGAAGATAGATAGAATAGAATAGGTAGAATGGGTAGAGAGAATGGATAGAGTAGAATAGATTGAATGGAATAGATAGAATAGAATAGAGATAGAATAGAATATAGAATTGAATAGGGCGTTAGAATAGACAGATAGAATAGCATAGATAAATAGAATAGATTGATAGAATGGAGATAGATAGGTAAATAGATAGATCGACAGATAGATAAATAGATAGATAGAACAGATAGGTAGAATAGAATAGATAGAACAGATAGATAGGTAGATGGAATATAAACAGATAGAAGAGATAGATAGAGGTGAATAGGTAGAATAGACTAGATAGATACGATAGAATAGATAGATTAAAGAGATAGAATATAGTAGATAAAAAAGAATATATAGAACAGACAGAATATTAAGATAGAAAACATAGACAGAATAGGATAGATATAATAGATAGAATAGAAAGATAGAATAGATCAGACAGACTAGAATAGATAAAATGATTGAATAGAGTGAATAGATAGAAAGATAGATAGATAGATAAATAGATAGACAGATAGATAGATAGATAGATAGATAGATAGATAGATAGATAGATAGATAGATAGATAGATAGATAGATAGATAGATAGATAGATAGATAGATAGATAGATAGATAGATAGATAGATAGATAGATAGATAGATAGATAGATAGATAGATAGATAGATAGAATGGAATAGGTAGAATAAAATAGAGAGCTAAATTAGATATAATAGAATAAGTAGAATTAAATAGATAGATTAGGATTCATAATAAAAATTATATAATTTACAATAGATAGAATAAAATAGATTAGATAGAAAGAATAGAGAAATAGATGGAAAAAATAGATAGATAGAATAGAATAGATAAATAGCATAGATAGATAGAATAGGATAGATAGATAGAATAAATTAGATAGTTAGTTAGAATAGAATAGAGAGATACAATAGAATAGAATAGATGAATAGAATAGATAGATAGAATAAATAGATGGAATAGTTAGACTAGAATAGAGAGAATACAATAGATAGAATAGATAAATAGAATAGAATGGAGGGAATGAATAGATAGATAGCTAGAATAGAATAGTTAGATAGAATAGATAGAGATAGAATAGAATACAATGGATACATAGAAGAGATAGATAGAATAGATAGATTAGAAAGACAGTTGGATAAATAGAGAGATAGAATAGATAGAATTGAATAGGGAGTTAGAATAGATAGTTAAATTGAAATGATAGAATAGTATAGATAGAATAGATAGAATAGTATAGATAGATGCAATAGAATAGATAGAATGGAATAGACCGATAGAATAGGCTAGACAGATTAAACAGGATAGAATAGAATAGCTAGCTAGAATAGAATAGATAGCATAGAATAGATTGATAGAATAGATAAATAGAATAGAATAGATAGATAAAATAGAAAAAAAGATAGAGTAGAATAGATAGATAGAAAGGATAGACAGAATAGAATAAATAGATAGAATAGATAGATATAATATTACAAATAGATAGAATAGATAAATAGAAAGCATAGAGAGATAGAAAAGAACAAATAGATAGCATAGGTAGATAGAATATAATGGATAGATAGAATAGAATAGATAGAAAGAATAGAATAGATAGAAAGAATAGATAGAACAGATAGATAAAATGGATAGAATAGATAGATAGATAGATAGATAGATAGATAGATAGATAGATAGATAGATAGATAGACAGATAGATAGATAGATAGATAGATAGATAGATAGATAGATAGATAGATAGATAGATAGATAGATAGATAGATAGATAGATAGATAGATAGATAGATAGATAGATAGATAGATAGATAGATAGATAGATAGATAGATAGATAGATAGATATATAGATAGATAGATAGATAGATAGAATAAGATAGAATAGAAGAGATAGAATAGAATACATAGATGTAATAAAATAGATAGATAGAATAGAATAGATAGAGACAGAATAGATTCGTTTGATAGCATAAATAGGTAGAACAGATAAACTAGAATAGACAGAATAGAATAGATAGATCCAATAGAATAGATAGCAAGAATAGACAGAATAGATTGAATCGAGTGTATAGATAGATTGATGGATAGATAGATAGAATAGATATAATAGAATGGATAGATTCAATAGAATAGAAAAATAGATAGAATGGATAGAGAAGATAGATAGAATAGATTAGATAGAATGCGTAGAGAGAATGGATAGTGTAGAATAGATAGATTAGAATAGATAAGTGGAATGGAATAGATAGATGGAGTAGATAGAGTATGTAGTTAGAATAGAGAGATAGAATAGAAGAGATAAAAAATAGGATAGATAGAATAGATAGATAGATAGATAGATAGATAGATAGATAGATAGATAGATAGATAGATAGATAGATAGATAGATAGATAGATAGATAGATAGATAGATAGATAGATAGATAGATAGATAGATAGATAGATAGATAGATAGATAGATAGATAGATAGATAGATAGATAGATAGATAGATAGATAGATAGATAGATAGATAGATAGATAGATAGATAGATAGATAGATAGATAGATAGATAGATAGATAGATAGATAGATAGATAGATAGATAGATAGATAGATAGATAGATAGATAGATAGATAGATAGATAGATAGATAGATAGATAGATAGATAGATAGATAGATAGATAGATAGATAGATAGATAGATAGATAGATAGATAGATAGATAGATAGATAGATAGATAGATAGATAGATAGATAGATAGATAGATAGATAGATAGATAGATAGATAGATAGATAGATAGATAGATAGATAGATAGATAGATAGATAGATAGATAGATAGATAGATAGATAGATAGATAGATAGATAGATAGATAGATAGATAGATAGATAGATAGATAGATAGATAGATAGATAGATAGAATAGATAGATAGCATAGACAGATGAAATAGTTAAATAGAATAGATAGATAAGGATAAATAGATGAAATAGAATAGATAGTTATAATAGAGTACTTAGATAGAATAGAATAGACAGATCGAATAGATAGAATTGAATAGATAGAATAGAATAGAATAGATATATGGAACAGAATAGATAGATAGAGGAGATAGAAAGAATAGGATAAACATAATAGATAGATATGTAGATAGAATAGGATAGATAGATAGACTAGAATAGATAGATATAATATAATATATCAATAGAATAGATATATAGAATAGAATACATAGAGAGAGAATAGATTAGATTGATAGCGGAAATAGAATAGATAGAGTAGGATAGAATAGAATAGATAGATAGATACAATAGAATAGGCAGATAGAAAGAATAGACAGAATAGATTGAATAGTGTGAATAGATAGATTGATAGATAGACAGATAGATAGATAGAATAGAAACAATAGAATGAATAGATTGAATATAACAGATAAATAGATAGAATAAATAGAGAAGATAGATAGAATAGATTAGATAAAATGGTTAGACAGAATGGATAGAGTAGAATAGATTGAATGGAATAGAGAGATAGAATAGAATATAGAATTGAATAGGGAGTTAGAATACATAGATTGAATTGAATAGATAAATAGAATAGATAGTTAGAATGGAGATAGATAGGTAGATATATAGATAGACAGATAGATAGAATAGATAGGTAGAATAGAATAGATAGAACAGATAGATAGGTAGATGGAATATAAATAGATAGAATAGATAGATAGAGGTGAATAGATAGAATAGACTAGATAGATACAATAGAATAGATAGATAAAAGAGATAGATAGAATATAGTAGGTAAAAAGGATATATAGAACAGATAGAATATACAGAGAGAAAACATAGATAGATAGATAGATAGATAGATAGATAGATAGATAGATAGATAGATAGATAGATAGATAGATAGATAGATAGATAGATAGATAGATAGATAGATATATAGATAGATAGATAGATAGATAGATAGATAGATAGATAGATAGATAGATAGATAGATAGATAGATAGATAGATAGATAGATAGATAGATAGATAGATAGATAGATAGATAGATAGATAGATAGAATAGATCGGACAGACTAGAATAGATAAACAGATTGAATAGAGTGAATAGATAGATAGATAGATAGATAGATAGATAGATAGATAGATAGATAGATAGATAGATAGATAGATAGATAGATAGATAGATAGATAGATAGATAGATAGATAGATAGATAGATAGATAGATAGATAGATAGATAGATAGATAGATAGATAGATAGATAGATAGATAGATAGATAGATAGATAGATAGATAGATAGATAGGTAGGTAGGTAGTTTCCCTATTTAAAAAATAAAAGGACACACACTTTCAGGAAAAGATTTATCAGCAACAGGTACAGCAATGTTTCAGGTATTTTTCAACATAGCCACCATCAGAATTGAGACACTTGTATCGTGGGATCAACTGTTGTATCCTTCTGTCGTAGAATTCTGCCGCATGTGAATGGAACCAGCGTGTGACACAGAAGTCTTCAGCTCTTCGTCGTTGCCAAAACGATCACCAGAGGACAGGAATTTCGAGAGAGAGAGAGAGAGAGAGAGAGAGAGAGGGAGGGAGGGAGGGAGGAAGGGAGGGAGGGAGATATATATACACATATATTACATATGTAATCCAAATCTATGTGGCTTACATAAGTATGCAAACGTGTGTGGTATACATATGTAATCCAAATCTCTGCGGATTACATATGTCATCCACCCATAAATGGAACTCCAACTATTACATATTTAATTAAAATCTATGTGGCTTACATAAGTATGATAATGTGTGTGGATTACATATGTAATCCAAATCTATGCGGTTTACACATGTAATCCACCCATAAATGGAACTGTAACTATTGCATATGTAAACCAAATCCGTGCGGATTACATATGTAATCCAAATCTGTGCGGATTACATATGTAATCCAAATCTGTTCGGACTACATATGTCATCCACCCATAATTGGAACTCCAACTATTACATATGTAATTAAAATCTATGTGGCTTACATAAGTATGATAATGTGTGTGGATTACATACCTAATCCAAAGCATGTGCAAGCTGTTTAAATGAAACAAGGATTACTGAGCATACACACTGAGTGAAAACTGAAATATGGAATACTGAGCTAATAGATAGATAGATAGATAGATAGATAGATAGATAGATAGATAGATAGATAGATAGATAGATAGATAGATAGATAGATAGATAGATAGATAGATAGATAGATAGATAGATAGATAGATAGATAGATAGATAGATAGATAGATAGATAGATAGATAGATAGATTAAATAGATAAAGAGAATAGGATAGATAGATTAGATAAAGAGATTAGGCAGATAAAATCGAATATATAGACTAGAATAGATAGAATAGATTAAAAATAGAACAGATTGAATAGAATTGTTAGATAGAATAGAGAGATAGAATAGAATAGATAGATAGACTAGAATAGTTAGAATATAATAGACAAATGGAATGGAATAGATAGATAGATTAGAATTGTATAGATAGAAGAGAACAGATAGATAGAAAATAATAGGTAGAATAGAATAGAATAAATAGAATAGATGCAATAGAATATTAGAATAGAATAGATAGATGGAAAAGAATATTCTTTCTATTCTACTCTATCCATTCTCTCTACGCATTCTATCTATTCTATCTATCTTCTCTATCTATTCTATCTATTTATCTATTCTATTGAATCTATCCATCCTATTGTATCTATTCTATATATCAATCTGTCTATCAATCTATCTATTCATTTTATTAATCTATTCTGTCTATTCTTTCTATCAATCTATCCATTCTATTCTGTATATCTATTCTACTCTCTCTATATACTCTACCTACTTATGCTATCAATCTATTCTATTCTCTCTATAACTATTCTATTCTATCTATCTATTCTATCTATCTATTCTAGTCTATCTATCTATTCTATCTGTATATCTATTCTGTTTACCCTATTCTATCTATCTCTTCTATTCTATTCTATCTATTCATTTCTATCTATCTATTCTATCTGTCTATTCTATTCTATCTAACTATTCTATTATAACTATCTATTCTATTTAATCTATTTATCCTTCTCTAACTATTGTATCTATTCTGTTCTATTTATCTATTCTATCTCTCTAATCTATACCTATCTATTCTCTCAATCTATCTATCTAACTATCTATCATTCTATCTCTCTATCTATTCTATTCTATCTATCTATTCTATTTTATATTTACTATTCTATCCATCTATTCTATCTATATACACTATCTATTCCATTCTATCTATCAATTCTATTCTATTCCACCTAGCTATTCTATTCCATTTATCTATTCTATTCTATTTATTTTACTCTACCTATTCTCTCTGCGCATTCTATCTGTTCTATTCTATCTATCTTCTCTATCTATTCTATTACCTATCTATCTATGTATTCACTCTATTCAATCTGTTTATCTATTCTCTTCTGTCTATGTTTTCTATCTGTATATTCTATCCTATATATTTTTTCTGCCTACTCTATTCTATCTATCTCTTTTTTCTATCTATTCTATTGTATCTTTCTAGTCTATTCAACCTATACTACTCTGTATATCTATTCTATTCCATATACCTATCTATATGTTCCGTCTATTCTGTTCTACCGATCTATTCTATTTATTTATCTCTCTATCTAACTATCTACCTATCTATCTCTATTCTATTTATTTATCTATTTATCAATTCTTTTCTATCTACATATTCTAACTCCCTATTCAATTTCATTTATTCTATTCTATCTCTCTATTCTATTCTATCTATTCTATTGAATCTTTTATACTCTATCCATTCTCTCTACCCATTCTATATATTCTATTCTGTCTATCTTCTCTATATATTCTATTCAATCTATTCATTCTATTGTATCTATTCTATCTATCTATCTGTCCATCTATCAATCTATCTAATCACTCTATTCAATCTATTCTGTCTATTCTTTCTATCTATCTATTCTCCTGTATCTATCTATTCTAGTCTCTCTATCTATTCTAACCATTTAAGCTATCAATCTATTCTATTCTCTCTCTATTTATTCTATTCTATCTATCTATTCTATTACATCTATGTATTCTATTCTATCTCTTCTATTCTATTTTATTCTACCTATCTATTCTATCTCTCTATCTATTCTATCTATCTATTGTATCTATTCTTTCTATCTATTCTATTCTATCTAGCCATTATATTCTATCCACCTATGCTATCTATTTGTTCTTTTCTATCTCTCTATGCTATTCTATCTATTCTATCAATTTGTTATATTCTATCTATTCTATCTACCTATTCTATTCTCTCTATCCTTTCTATCTATCTATTTTACTCTATTTATCTTTTCCATTTTATCTATCTATTCTATTCTATCTATCTATTCCATCTATTCTGTTCTATCTATTTATTCTATTCTATCTATCATATTTTATCTATCTAGCCTATTCTCTCGGTCTATCCTATTCTATCTATCCTGTTCCATCTATCCATCCTATTCTATCTATTCTATCCATACTATTCTAACTGCCTATTCAATCCTATCTATTCTATCTCTCTATCTATCGAACTATCTTTCTAATATATCTATTCTATCTAACTATTCCATCTATCTCTTCTATGTATCCATTCTATTCTATTCTATCTCCCTATCTATTCTATCTATTCTATTCTAGCTATCTATCTATTCTATCCATCCATTCTATTCTATTCTCTCTATTCTAGTCTATCGAAATATCCCATCTATCTATTGTATCCATCTATTCTATTCAATTATATCTATCTATTCTATTCTAACTATCTATCTATTCTATTCTATCTATCCTATTCTATCTATCTATTCTATTTATCTATTCCACTGTATCAATTTTTTCTATGTATATCTCTATTCTATCTATCTAATCTATTTTATTCTATCTATTGTAATATATCTAATTTTTATTATCAATTCTATTCTATCTATTTAATTCTACTTATTCTATTATATCCATTTTAGCTCTCTATTGTATTCTATCTATTCCTTTCTATCTATTCCTTTCTATCTATTATCTATCTATATGTTTATCTATCTATTCTATTCTATCTATTCTATTAGCTATTCTATTCTATCTGTCTCCTCTATCTATTCTTTCTATCTACTATATTATATATATTCTATTTATCTATCTTATCCATCTATCTATTCCATTCTATGTATCTATTTTTTATTATATTCTATCTATTTTTTCTATCTATCTATTCCACTCAATCTGACTATTGCATTCTA
>NC_091131.1:62764544-62829544 GCF_040183065.1 Periplaneta americana | reverse complement strand
AAGATAGATAGATAGATAGATAGATAGATAGATAGATAGATAGATAGATAGATAGATAGATAGATAGATAGATAGATAGATAGATAGATAGATAGATAGATAGATAGATAGATAGATAGATAGATAGATAGATAGATAGATAGATAGATAGATAGATAGATAGATAGATAGATAGATAGATAGATAGATAGATAGATAGATAGATAGATAGATAGATAGATAGAATGGAATAGGTAGAATAAAATAGAGAGCTAAATTAGATATAATAGAATAAGTAGAATTAAATAGATAGATTAGGATTCATAATAAAAATTATATAATTTACAATAGATAGAATAAAATAGATTAGATAGAAAGAATAGAGAAATAGATGGAAAAAATAGATAGATAGAATAGAATAGATAAATAGAATAGATAGATAGATAGAATAAATTAGATAGTTAGTTAGAATAGAATAGAGAGATACAATAGAATAGAATAGATGGATAGAATAGATAGATAGAATAAATAGATGGAATAGTTAGACTAGAATAGAGAGAATACAATAGATAGAATAGATAAATAGAATAGAATGGAGGGAATGAATAGATAGATAGCTAGAATAGAATAGTTAGATAGAATAGATAGAGATAGAATAGAATACAATGGATACATAGAAGAGATAGATAGAATAGATAGATTAGAAAGACAGTTGGATAAATAGAGAGATAGAATAGATAGAATTGAATAGGGAGATAGAATAGATAGTTAAATTGAAATGATAGAATAGTATAGATAGAATAGATAGAATAGTATAGATAGATGCAATAGAATAGATAGAATGGAATAGACCGATAGAATAGGCTAGATAGATTAAATAGGATAGAATAGAATAGCTAGCTAGAATAGAATAGATAGCATAGAATAGATAGATAGAATAGATAAATAGAATAGAATAGATAGATAAAATAGAAAAAAAGATAGAGTAGAATAGATAGATAGAAAGGATAGACAGAATAGAATAAATAGATAGAATAGATAGATAGAATATTACAAATAGATAGAATAGATAAATAGAAAGCATAGAGAGATAGAAAAGAACAAATAGATAGCATAGGTAGATAGAATATAATGGATAGATAGAATAGAATAGATAGAAAGAATAGAATAGATAGAAAGAATAGTTAGAACAGATAGATAAAATGGATAGAATAGAATAGATAGATAAGTAGATAGATAGATAGATAGATAGATAGATAGATAGATAGATAGATAGATAGATAGATAGATAGATAGATAGGTAGGTAGGTAGGTAGGTAGGTAGGTAGGTAGGTAGGTAGGTAGGTAGGTAGATAGATAGATAGATAGATAGATAGATACATAGATAGATAGATAGATAGATAGATAGATAGATAGATAGATAGATAGATAGATAGATAGATAGATAGATAGATAGATAGATAGATAGAATAGACAGGTAGAATAAGATAGAATAGAAGAGATAGAATAGAATACATAGATGTAATAGAATAGATAGATAGAATAGAATAGATAGAGACAGAATAGATTCGCTTGATAGCATAAATAGGTAGAACAGATAGACTAGAATAGACAGAATAGAATAGATAGATCCAATAGAATAGATAGCAAGAATAGACAGAATAGATTGAATCGAGTGTATAGATAGATTGATGGATAGATAGATAGAATAGATATAATAGAATGGATAGATTCAATAGAATAGAAAAATAGATAGAATGGATAGAGAAGATAGATAGAATAGATTAGATAGAATGCGTAGAGAGAATGGATAGTGTAGAATAGATAGATTAGAATAGATAAGTGGAATGGAATAGATAGATGGAATAGATAGAGTATGTAGTTAGAATAGAGAGATAGAATAGAAGAGATAAAAAATAGGATAGATAGAATAGATAGATAGATAGATAGATAGATAGATAGATAGATAGATAGATAGATAGATAGATAGATAGATAGATAGATAGATAGATAGATAGATAGATAGATAGATAGATAGATAGATAGATAGATAGATAGATAGATAGATAGATAGATAGATAGATAGATAGATAGATAGATAGAATAGATAGATAGCATAGACAGA
Source organism: Periplaneta americana (assembly GCF_040183065.1). Classification (NCBI taxonomy): domain Eukaryota; kingdom Metazoa; phylum Arthropoda; class Insecta; order Blattodea; family Blattidae; genus Periplaneta; species Periplaneta americana. The sequence continues at coordinate 62,827,440 of NC_091131.1, read as the reverse complement.
TGAAATAGATAAATAGAATAGATAGATAAGGATAAATAGATGAAATAGAATAGATAGTTATAATAGAGTACTTAGATAGAATAGAATAGACAGATCGAATAGATAGAATTGAATAGATAGAATAGAATAGAATAGATATATGGAACAGAATAGATAGATAGAGGAGATAGAAAGAATATGATAAACATAATAGATAGATATGCAGATAGAATAGGATAGATAGATAGACTAGAATAGATAGATAGAATATAATAGATCAATAGAATAGATATATAGAATAGAATACATAGAGAGAGAATAGAATAGATTGATAGCGGAAATAGAATAGATAGAGTAGGATAGAATAGAATAGATAGATAGATACAATAGAATAGGCAGATAGAAAGAATAGACAGAATAGATTCAATAGTGTGAATAGATAGATTGATAGATAGACAGATAGATAGATAGAATAGAAACAATAGAATGAATAGATTGAATATAACAGATAAATAGCTAGAATAAATAGAGAAGATAGATAGAATAGATTAGATAAAATGGTTAGACAGAATGGATAGAGTAGAATAGATTGAGTGGAATAGAGAGATAGAATAGAATATAGAATTGAATAGGGAGTTAGAATACATAGATTGAATTGAATAGATAAATAGATTAGATAGTTAGAATGGAGATAGATAGGTAGATATATAGATAGACAGATAGATAGAATAGATAGGTAGAATAGAATAGATAGAACAGATAGATATGTAGATGGAATATAAATAGATAGAATAGATAGATAGAGGTGAATAGATAGAATAGACTACATAGATACAATAGAATAGATAGATAAAAGAGATAGATAGAATATAGTAGGTAAAAAGAATATATAGAACAGATAGAATATACAGAGAGAAAACATAGATAGATAGATAGATAGATAGATAGATAGATAGATAGATAGATAGATAGATAGATAGATAGATAGATAGATAGATAGATAGATAGATAGATAGATAGATAGATAGATAGATAGATAGATAGATAGATAGATAGATAGATAGATAGATAGATAGATAGATAGATAGATAGATAGATAGATAGATAGATAGATAGATAGATAGATAGATAGAATAGATCGGACAGACTAGAATAGATAAACAGATTGAATAGAGTGAATAGATAGATAGATAGATAGATAGATAGATAGATAGATAGATAGATAGATAGATAGATAGATAGATAGATAGATAGATAGATAGATAGATAGATAGATAGATAGATAGATAGATAGATAGATAGATAGATAGATAGATAGATAGATAGATAGATAGATAGATAGATAGATAGATAGATAGATAGATAGATAGATAGATAGATAGATAGATAGATAGATAGATAGATAGATAGATAGATAGATAGATAGGTAGGTAGGTAGGTAGGTAGTTTCCCTATTTAAAAAATAAAAGGACACACACTTTCAGGAAAAGATTTATCAGCAACAGGTACAGCAATGTTTCAGGTATTTTTCAACATAGCCACCATCAGAATTGAGACACTTGTATCGTGGGATCAACTGTTGTATCCTTCTGTCGTAGAATTCTGCCGCATGTGAATGGAACCAGCGTGTGACACAGAAGTCTTCAGCTCTTCGTCGTTGCCAAAACGATCACCAGAGGACAGGAATTTCGAGAGAGAGAGAGAGAGAGAGAGAGAGAGAGAGAGAGAGGGAGGGAGGGAGGAAGGGAGGGAGGGAGATATATATACACATATATTACATATGTAATCCAAATCTATGTGGCTTACATAAGTATGCAAACGTGTGTGGTATACATATGTAATCCAAATCTCTGCGGATTACATATGTCATCCACCCATAAATGGAACTCCAACTATTACATATTTAATTAAAATCTATGTGGCTTACATAAGTATGACAATGTGTGTGGATTACATATGTAATCCAAATCTATGCGGTTTACACATGTAATCCACCCATAAATGGAACTGTAACTATTGCATATGTAATCCAAATCCGTGCGGATTACATATGTAATCCAAATCTGTGCGGATTACATATGTAATCCAAATCTGTTCGGACTACATATGTCATCCACCCATAATTGGAACTCCAACTATTACATATGTAATTAAAATCTATGTGGCTTACATAAGTATGATAATGTGTGTGGATTACATACGTAATCCAAAGCATGTGCAAGCTGTTTAAATGAAACAAGGATTACTGAGCATACACACTGAGTGAAAACTGAAATAAAGAATACTGAGCTGATAGATAGATAGATAGATAGATAGATAGATAGATAGATAGATAGATAGATAGATAGATAGATAGATAGATAGATAGATAGATAGATAGATAGATAGATAGATAGATAGATAGATAGATAGATAGATAGATAGATAGATAGATAGATAGATAGATAGATAGATAGATAGATAGATAGATAGATAGATTAAATAGATAAAGAGAATAGGATAGATAGATTAGATAAAGAGATTAGGCAGATAAAATCGAATATATAGACTAGAATAGATAGAATAGATTAAAAATAGAACAGATTGAATAGAATTGTTAGATAGAATAGAGAGATAGAATAGAATAGATAGATAGACTAGAATAGTTAGAATATAATAGACAAATGGAATGGAATAGATAGATAGATTAGAATTGTATAGATAGAAGAGAACAGATAGATAGAAAATAATAGGTAGAATAGAATAGAATAAATAGAATAGATACAATAGAATATTAGAATAGAATAGATAGATGGAAAAGAATATTCTTTCTATTCTACTCTATCCATTCTCTCTACGCATTCTATCTATTCTATCTATCTTCTCTATCTATTCTATCTATTTATCTATTCTATTGAATCTATCCATCCTATTGTATCTATTCTATATATCAATCTATCTATCAATCTATCTATTCATTTTATTAATCTATTCTGTCTATTCTTTCTATCAATCTATCCATTCTATTCTGTATATCTATTCTACTCTCTCTATCTACTCTACCTATTTATGCTATCAATCTATTCTATTCTCTCTATAACTATTCTATTCTATCTATCTATTCTATCTATCTATTCTAGTCTATCTATCTATTCTATCTATATATCTATTCTGTTTACCCTATTCTATCTATCTCTTCTATTCTATTCTATCTATTCATTTCTATCTATCTATTCTATCTGTCTATTCTATTCTATCTAACTATTCTATTATAACTATCTATTCTATTTAATCTATTTATCCTTCTCTAACTATTGTATCTATTCTGTTCTATTTATCTATTCTATCTCTCTAATCTATACCTATCTATTCTCTCTATCTAACTATCTATCATTCTATCTCTCTATCTATTCTATTCTATCTATCTATTCTATTTTATATTTACTATTCTATCCATCTATTCTATCTATATACACTATCTATTCCATTCTATCTATCAATTCTATTCTATTCCACCTAGCTATTCTATTCCATTTATCTATTCTATTCTATTTATTTTACTCTACCTATTCTCTCTGCGCATTCTATCTGTTCTATTCTATCTATCTTCTCTATCTATTCTATTACCTATCTATCTATGTATTCACTCTATTCAATCTGTTTATCTATTCTCTTCTGTCTATGTTTCCTATCTGTATATTCTATCCTATATATTTTTTCTGCCTACTCTATTCTATCTATCTCTTTTTTCTATCTATTCTATTGTATCTTTCTAGTCTATTCTACCTATACTACTCTGTATATCTATTCTATTCCATATACCTATCTATATGTTCCGTGTATTCTGTTCTACCGATCTATTCTATTTATTTATCTCTCTATCTAACTATCTACCTATCTATCTCTATTCTATTTATTTATCTATTTATCAATTCTTTTCTATCTACATATTCTAACTCCCTATTCAATTTCATTTATTCTATTCTATCTCTCTATTCTATTCTATCTATTCTATTGAATCTTTTATACTCTATCCATATTCTCTATACCCATTCTATATATTCTATTCTGTCTATCTTCTCTATATATTCTATTCAATCTATTCATTCTATTGTATCTATTCTATCTATCTATCTGTCCATCTATCAATTTATCTAATCACTCTATTCAATCTATTCTGTCTATTCTTTCTATCTATCTATTCTCCTGTATCTATCTATTCTAGTCTCTCTATCTATTCTAACCATTTAAGCTATCAATCTATTCTATTCTCTCTCTATTTATTCTATTCTATCTATCTATTCTATTACATCTATGTATTCTATTCTATCTCTTCTATTCTATTTTATTCTACCTATCTATTCTATCTCTCTATCTATTCTATCTATCTATTGTATCTATTCTTTCTATCTATTCTATTCTATCTAGCCATTATATTCTATCCACCTATGCTATCTATTTGTTCTTTTCTATCTCTCTATGCTATTCTATCTATTCTATCAATTTGTTATATTCTATCTATTCCATCTACCTATTCTATTCTCTCTATCCTTTCTATCTATTTATTTTACTCTATTTATCTTTTCTATTTTATCTATCTATTCTATTCTATCTATCTATTCCATCTATTCTGTTCTATCTATTTATTCTATTCTATCTATCCTATTTTATCTATCTAGCCTATTCTCTCGGTCTATCCTATTCTATCTATCCTGTTCCATCTATCCATCCTATTCTATCTATTCTATCCATACTATTCTAACTGCCTATTCAATCCTATCTATTCTATCTCTCTATCTATCGAACTATCTTTCTAATATATCTATTCTATCTAACTATTCCATCTATCTCTTCTATGTTTCCATTCTATTCTATTCTATCTCCCTATCTATTCTATCTAACTATTCTATTCTAGCTATCTATCTATTCTATCCATCCATTCTATTCTATTCTCTCTATTCTAGTCTATCGAACTATCCCATCTATCTATTGTATCCATCTATTCTATTCAATTATATCTATCTATTCTATACTAACTATCTATCTATTCTATTCTATCTATCTATTCTATTTATCTATTCCACTGTATCAATTTTTTCTATGTATATCTCTATTCTATCTATCTAATCTATTTTATTCTATCTATTGTAATATATCTAATTTTTATTATCAATTCTATTCTATCTATTTAATTCTACTTATTCTATTATATCTATTTTAGCTCTCTATTGTATTCTATCTATTCCTTTCTATCTATTATCTATCTATATGTTTATCTATCTATTCTATTCTATCTATTCTATTAGCTATTCTATTCTATCTGTCTCCTCTATCTATTCTTTCTATCTACTATATTATATATATTCTATTTATCTATCTTATCCATCTATCTATTCCATTCTATATATCTATTTTTTATTATATTCTATCTATTTTTTCTATCTATCTATTCCACTCAATCTGACTATTGCATTCTATTTCTATCTATTCTATTCTATCCTTGTATTTTATTCTATCTATTCTATCTATTCTACTCTATCTATTCTACACTATCTATTCTATTCTAACTCTATTCTATCTACCTATTCCATTCTATCTACTCTATTTTTGAATATTTTGAAAAATGTTTAAAATTTTTGAAAAGTTTCAAAATGTCTTATAAATATTCAAAATTTTTCAAAATTAAATTTTCAAGTTTTATACAAGTTTTTAAAAATTTTCACAAATTTTCCAAATCTATCACAATTTTCTAAATATTTCAAAATTCTCCAAACTTTTCAAAATTTTCAAAAATTTTCAAAATTTTTACAAATTTTTAAAATTCATAAAATATTTTCGAAAATTTTCCAACATTTTCAAAACTGTTCAAAATTAAATTTTAAAAATTTATGAATAGTTTTAAAAATTTTCAAAATTTTTCAAAATTTCCAAAAATTTTCTAAATTTTTTAAGATTAAATTTTCAAAATTTATAAACTCTTTCAAAGATTTAAAAATACAAGGCGCATCCAGAAAGTAAGTTTCCCTATTTAAAAAATTAAAGGAAACACACTTTCAGGAAAAGATTTATCGGCAACAGGTACAGCAATGTTTCAGGTATTTTTCAACATAGCCACCATCAGAATTGAGACACTTGTATCGTGGGATCAACTGTTGTATCCTTCTGTCGTAGAATTCTGCCACATGTGAATGGAACCAGCGTGTGACAGACGTCTTCAGCTCTTCGTCGTTGCCAAAACGATCACCAGAGGACAGGAATTTCGAGAGAGAGAGAGAGAGAGAGAGAGAGGGAGGGAGGAAGGGAGGGAGGGAGGGAGGAAGGGAGGGAGGGAGATATATATATATATATATATATATATACATATATTACATATGTAATCCAAATCTATGTGGCTTACATAAGTATGCAAACGTGTGTGGTATACATATGTAATCCAAATCTCTGCGGATTACATATGTCATCCACCCATAAATGGAACTCCAACTATTACATATTTAATTAAAATCTATGTGGCTTACATAAGTATGATAATGTGTGTGGATTACATATGTAATCCAAATCTATGCGGATTACACATGTAATCCACCCATAATTGGGACTGTAACTATTACATATGTAATCCAAATCTGTTCGGACTACATATGTCATCCAACCATTATTGGAACTCCAACTATTACATATTTAATTAAAATCTATGTGGCTTACATAAGTATGATGTGTGTGGATTACATATGTAATCCAAATCTATGCGGATTACATATGTCATCCACCCATAATTGGAACTCCAACTATTACATATGTAATTAAAATCTATGTGGCTTACATAAGCATGATAATGTGTGTGGATTACATACGTAATCCAAATCTGTGCGGATTACATATGTAATCCAAAACTGTGCGCATTACGCATGTAATCCAAAACTGTGCGCATTACGCATTTAATCCAAAGCATGTGCAAGCTGTTTAAATGAAACAAGGATTACTGAGCATACACACTGAGTGAAAACTGAAATAAAGAATACTGAGCTGATAGATAGATAGATAGATAGATAGATAGATAGATAGATAGACAGACAGACAGACAGACAGACAGACAGACAGACAGACAGACAGACAGACAGACAGACAGACAGACAGACAGACAGACAGACAGACAGACAGACAGACAGACAGACAGACAGACAGACAGACAGACAGACAGACAGACAGACAGACAGACAGACAGACAGACAGACAGACAGACAGACAGACAGACAGACAGACAGACAGACAGACAGACAGACAGACAGACAGACAGACAGACAGACAGACAGACAGACAGACAGACAGACAGACAGACAGACAGACAGACAGACAGACAGACAGACAGACAGACAGACAGACAGACAGACAGACAGACAGACAGACAGACAGACAGACAGACAGACAGACAGACAGACAGACAGACAGACAGACAGACAGACAGACAGACAGACAGACAGACAGACAGACAGACAGACAGACAGACAGACAGACAGACAGACAGACAGACAGACAGACAGACAGACAGACAGACAGACAGACAGACAGACAGACAGACAGACAGACAGACAGACAGACAGACAGACAGACAGACAGACAGACAGACAGACAGACAGACAGACAGACAGACAGACAGACAGACAGACAGACAGATAGATAGATAGATAGATAGATAGATAGATAGATAGATAGATAGAATAGAATAGATAGATAGCATAGACAGATGAAATAGATAAATAGAATAGATAGATAAGGATAAATAGATGAAATAGAATAGATAGTTATAATAGAGTACTTAGATAGAATAGAATAGACAGATCGAATAGATAGAATTGAATAGATAGAATAGAATAGAATAGATATATGGAACAGAATAGATAGATAGAGGAGATAGAAAGAATATGATAAACATAATAGATAGATATGCAGATAGAATAGGATAGATAGATAGACTAGAATAGATAGATAGAATATAATAGATCAATAGAATAGATATATAGAATAGAATACATAGAGAGAGAATAGAATAGATTGATAGCGGAAATAGAATAGATAGAGTAGGATAGAATAGAATAGATAGATAGATACAATAGAATAGGCAGATAGAAAGAATAGACAGAATAGATTCAATAGTGTGAATAGATAGATTGATAGATAGACAGATAGATAGATAGAATAGAAACAATAGAATGAATAGATTGAATATAACAGATAAATAGCTAGAATAAATAGAGAAGATAGATAGAATAGATTAGATAAAATGGTTAGACAGAATGGATAGAGTAGAATAGATTGAGTGGAATAGAGAGATAGAATAGAATATAGAATTGAATAGGGAGTTAGAATACATAGATTGAATTGAATAGATAAATAGATTAGATAGTTAGAATGGAGATAGATAGGTAGATATATAGATAGACAGATAGATAGAATAGATAGGTAGAATAGAATAGATAGAACAGATAGATATGTAGATGGAATATAAATAGATAGAATAGATAGATAGAGGTGAATAGATAGAATAGACTACATAGATACAATAGAATAGATAGATAAAAGAGATAGATAGAATATAGTAGGTAAAAAGAATATATAGAACAGATAGAATATACAGAGAGAAAACATAGATAGATAGATAGATAGATAGATAGATAGATAGATAGATAGATAGATAGATAGATAGATAGATAGATAGATAGATAGATAGATAGATAGATAGATAGATAGATAGATAGATAGATAGATAGATAGATAGATAGATAGATAGATAGATAGATAGATAGATAGATAGATAGATAGATAGATAGATAGATAGATAGATAGATAGATAGATAGATAGATAGATAGATAGATAGATAGATAGATAGATAGATAGATAGATAGATAGATAGATAGATAGATAGATAGATAGATAGATAGATAGATAGATAGATAGATAGATAGATAGATAGATAGATAGAATAGATCGGACAGACTAGAATAGATAAACAGATTGAATAGAGTGAATAGATAGATAGATAGATAGATAGATAGATAGATAGATAGATAGATAGATAGATAGATAGATAGATAGATAGATAGATAGATAGATAGATAGATAGATAGATAGATAGATAGATAGATAGATAGATAGATAGATAGATAGATAGATAGATAGATAGATAGATAGATAGATAGATAGATAGATAGATAGATAGATAGATAGATAGATAGATAGATAGATAGATAGATAGATAGATAGATAGATAGATAGATAGATAGATAGGTAGGTAGGTAGGTAGTTTCCCTATTTAAAAAATAAAAGGACACACACTTTCAGGAAAAGATTTATCAGCAACAGGTACAGCAATGTTTCAGGTATTTTTCAACATAGCCACCATCAGAATTGAGACACTTGTATCGTGGGATCAACTGTTGTATCCTTCTGTCGTAGAATTCTGCCGCATGTGAATGGAACCAGCGTGTGACACAGAAGTCTTCAGCTCTTCGTCGTTGCCAAAACGATCACCAGAGGACAGGAATTTCGAGAGAGAGAGAGAGAGAGAGAGAGAGAGAGAGGGAGGGAGGGAGGGAGGAAGGGATGGAGGGAGATATATATACACATATATTACATATGTAATCCAAATCTATGTGGCTTACATAAGTATGCAAACGTGTGTGGTATACATATGTAATCCAAATCTCTGCGGATTACATATGTCATCCACCCATAAATGGAACTCCAACTATTACATATTTAATTAAAATCTATGTGGCTTACATAAGTATGACAATGTGTGTGGATTACATATGTAATCCAAATCTATGCGGTTTACACATGTAATCCACCCATAAATGGAACTGTAACTATTGCATATGTAATCCAAATCCGTGCGGATTACATATGTAATCCAAATCTGTGCGGATTACATATGTAATCCAAATCTGTTCGGACTACATATGTCATCCACCCATAATTGGAACTCCAACTATTACATATGTAATTAAAATCTATGTGGCTTACATAAGTATGATAATGTGTGTGGATTACATACGTAATCCAAAGCATGTGCAAGCTGTTTAAATGAAACAAGGATTACTGAGCATACACACTGAGTGAAAACTGAAATAAAGAATACTGAGCTGATAGATAGATAGATAGATAGATAGATAGATAGATAGATAGATAGATAGATAGATAGATAGATAGATAGATAGATAGATAGATAGATAGATAGATAGATAGATAGATAGATAGATAGATAGATAGATAGATAGATAGATAGATAGATAGATAGATAGATAGATAGATAGATAGATAGTTAGATAGATAGATAGATAGATAGATAGATAGATAGATAGATAGATAGATAGATAGATAGATAGATAGATAGATAGATAGATAGATAGATAGATAGATAGATAGATAGATAGATAGATAGATAGATAGATAGATAGATAGATAGATAGATAGATAGATAGATAGATAGATAGATAGATAGATAGATAGATTAAATAGATAAAGAGAATAGGATAGATAGATTAGATAAAGAGATTAGGCAGATAAAATCGAATATATAGACTAGAATAGATAGAATAGATTAAAAATAGAACAGATTGAATAGAATTGTTAGATAGAATAGATAGATAGAATAGAATAGATAGATAGACTAGAATAGTTAGAATATAATAGACAAATGGAATGGAATAGATAGATAGATTAGAATTGTATAGATAGAAGAGAACAGATAGATAGAAAATAATAGGTAGAATAGAATAGAATAAATAGAATAGATACAATAGAATATTAGAATAGAATAGATAGATGGAAAAGAATATTCTTTCTATTCTACTCTATCCATTCTCTCTACGCATTCTATCTATTCTATCTATCTTCTCTATCTATTCTATCTATTTATCTATTCTATTGAATCTATCCATCCTATTGTATCTATTCTATATATCAATCTATCTATCAATCTATCTATTCATTTTATTAATCTATTCTGTCTATTCTTTCTATCAATCTATCCATTCTATTCTGTATATCAATTCTACTCTCTCTATCTACTCTACCTATTTATGCTATCAATCTATTCTATTCTCTCTATAACTATTCTATTCTATCTATCTATTCTATCTATCTATTCTAGTCTATCTATCTATTCTATCTATATATCTATTCTGTTTACCCTATTCTATCTATCTCTTCTATTCTATTCTATCTATTCATTTCTATCTATCTATTCTATCTGTCTATTCTATTCTATCTAACTATTCTATTATAACTATCTATTCTATTTAATCTATTTATCCTTCTCTAACTATTGTATCTATTCTGTTCTATTTATCTATTCTATCTCTCTAATCTATACCTATCTATTCTCTCAATCTATCTATCTAACTATCTATCATTCTATCTCTCTATCTATTCTATTCTATCTATCTATTCTATTTTATATTTACTATTCTATCCATCTATTCTATCTATATACACTATCTATTCCATTCTATCTATCAATTCTATTCTATTCCACCTAGCTATTCTATTCCATTTATCTATTCTATTCTATTTATTTTACTCTACCTATTCTCTCTGCGCATTCTATCTGTTCTATTCTATCTATCTTCTCTATCTATTCTATTACCTATCTATCTATGTATTCACTCTATTCAATCTGTTTATCTATTCTCTTCTGTCTATGTTTCCTATCTGTATATTCTATCCTATATATTTTTTCTGCCTACTCTATTCTATCTATCTCTTTTTTCTATCTATTCTATTGTATCTTTCTAGTCTATTCTACCTATACTACTCTGTATATCTATTCTATTCCATATACCTATCTATATGTTCCGTCTATTCTGTTCTACCGATCTATTCTATTTATTTATCTCTCTATCTAACTATCTACCTATCTATCTCTATTCTATTTATTTATCTATTTATCAATTCTTTTCTATCTACATATTCTAACTCCCTATTCAATTTCATTTATTCTATTCTATCTCTCTATTCTATTCTATCTATTCTATTGAATCTTTTATACTCTATCCATATTCTCTATACCCATTCTATATATTCTATTCTGTCTATCTTCTCTATATATTCTATTCAATCTATTCATTCTATTGTATCTATTCTATCTATCTATCTGTCCATCTATCAATCTATCTAATCACTCTATTCAATCTATTCTGTCTATTCTTTCTATCTATCTATTCTCCTGTATCTATCTATTCTAGTCTCTCTATCTATTCTAACCATTTAAGCTATCAATCTATTCTATTCTCTCTCTATTTATTCTATTCTATCTATCTATTCTATTACATCTATGTATTCTATTCTATCTCTTCTATTCTATTTTATTCTACCTATCTATTCTATCTCTCTATCTATTCTATCTATCTATTGTATCTATTCTTTCTATCTATTCTATTCTATCTAGCCATTATATTCTATCCACCTATGCTATCTATTTGTTCTTTTCTATCTCTCTATGCTATTCTATCTATTCTATCAATTTGTTATATTCTATCTATTCCATCTACCTATTCTATTCTCTCTATCCTTTCTATCTATCTATTTTACTCTATTTATCTTTTCTATTTTATCTATCTATTCTATTCTATCTATCTATTCCATCTATTCTGTTCTATCTATTTATTCTATTCTATCTAACCTATTTTATCTATCTAGCCTATTCTCTCGGTCTATCCTATTCTATCTATCCTGTTCCATCTATCCATCCTATTCTATCTATTCTATCCATACTATTCTAACTGCCTATTCAATCCTATCTATTCTATCTCTCTATCTATCGAACTATCTTTCTAATATATCTATTCTATCTAACTATTCCATCTATCTCTTCTATGTTTCCATTCTATTCTATTCTATCTCCCTATCTATTCTATCTAACTATTCTATTCTAGCTATCTATCTATTCTATCCATCCATTCTATTCTATTCTCTCTATTCTAGTCTATCGAACTATCCCATCTATCTATTGTATCCATCTATTCTATTCAATTATATCTATCTATTCTATACTAACTATCTATCTATTCTATTCTATCTATCCTATTCTATCTATCTATTCTATTTATCTATTCCACTGTATCAATTTTTTCTATGTATATCTCTATTCTATCTATCTAATCTATTTTATTCTATCTATTGTAATATATCTAATTTTTATTATCAATTCTATTCTATCTATTTAATTCTACTTATTCTATTATATCTATTTTAGCTCTCTATTGTATTCTATCTATTCCTTTCTATCTATTATCTATCTAAATGTTTATCTATCTATTCTATTCTATCTATTCTATTAGCTATTCTATTCTATCTGTCTCCTCTATCTATTCTTTCTATCTACTATATTATATATATTCTATTTATCTATCTTATCCATCTATCTATTCCATTCTATATATCTATTTTTTATTATATTCTATCTATTTTTTCTATCTATCTATTCCACTCAATCTGACTATTGCATTCTATTTCTATCTATTCTATTCTATCCTTGTATTTTATTCTATCTATTCTATCTATTCTACTCTATCTATTCTACACTATCTATTCTATTCTAACTCTATTCTATCTACCTATTCCATTCTATCTACTCTATTTTTGAATATTTTGAAAAATGTTTAAAATTTTTGAAAAGTTTCAAAATGTCTTATAAATATTCAAAATTTTTCAAAATTAAATTTTCAAGTTTTATACAAGTTTTTAAAAATTTTCACAAATTTTCCAAATCTATCACAATTTTCTAAATATTTCAAAATTCTCCAAACTTTTCAAAATTTTCAAAAATTTTCAAAATTTTTACAAATTTTTAAAATTCATAAAATATTTTCGAAAATTTTCCAACATTTTCAAAACTGTTCAAAATTAAATTTTAAAAATTTATGAATAATTTTAAAAATTTTCAAAATTTTTCAAAATTTCCAAAAATTTTCTAAATTTTTTAAGATTAAATTTTCAAAATTTATAAACTCTTTCAAAGATTTAAAAATACAAGGCGCATCCAGAAAGTAAGTTTCCCTATTTAAAAAATTAAAGGAAACACACTTTCAGGAAAAGATTTATCGGCAACAGGTACAGCAATGTTTCAGGTATTTTTCAACATAGCCACCATCAGAATTGAGACACTTGTATCGTGGGATCAACTGTTGTATCCTTCTGTCGTAGAATTCTGCCACATGTGAATGGAACCAGCGTGTGACAGACGTCTTCAGCTCTTCGTCGTTGCCAAAACGATCACCAGAGGACAGGAATTTCGAGAGAGAGAGAGAGAGAGAGAGAGAGAGAGAGGGAGGGAGGGAGGGAGGAAGGGAGGGAGGAAGGGAGGGAGGGAGATATATATATATATATATATATATATATATATATATATATATATATATACATATATTACATATGTAATCCAAATCTATGTGGCTTACATAAGTATGCAAACGTGTGTGGTATACATATGTAATCCAAATCTCTGCGGATTACATATGTCATCCACCCATAAATGGAACTCCAACTATTACATATTTAATTAAAATCTATGTGGCTTACATAAGTATGATAATGTGTGTGGATTACATATGTAATCCAAATCTATGCGGATTACACATGTAATCCACCCATAATTGGGACTGTAACTATTACATATGTAATCCAAATCTGTTCGGACTACATATGTCATCCAACCATTATTGGAACTCCAACTATTACATATTTAATTAAAATCTATGTGGCTTACATAAGTATGATGTGTGTGGATTACATATGTAATCCAAATCTATGCGGATTACATATGTCATCCACCCATAATTGGAACTCCAACTATTACATATGTAATTAAAATCTATGTGGCTTACATAAGCATGATAATGTGTGTGGATTACATACGTAATCCAAATCTGTGCGGATTACATATTTAATCCAAAACTGTGCGCATTACGCATGTAATCCAAAACTGTGCGCATTACGCATTTAATCCAAAGCATGTGCAAGCTGTTTAAATGAAACAAGGATTACTGAGCATACACACTGAGTGAAAACTGAAATAAAGAATACTGAGCTGATAGATAGATAGATAGATAGATAGATAGATAGATAGATAGATAGATAGATAGATAGATAGATAGATAGATAGATAGATAGATAGATAGATAGATAGATAGATAGATAGATAGATAGATAGATAGATAGATAGATAGATAGATAGATAGATAGATAGATAGATAGATAGATAGATAGATAGATAGATAGATAGATAGATAGATAGATAGATAGATAGATAGATAGATAGATAGATAGATAGATAGATAGATAGATAGATAGATAGATAGATAGATAGATAGATAGATAGATAGATAGATAGATAGATAGATAGATAGATAGATAGATAGATAGATAGATAGATAGATAGATAGATAGATAGATAGATAGATAGATAGATAGATAGATAGATAGATAGATAGATAGATAGATAGATAGATAGATAGATAGATAGATAGATAGATAGATAGATAGATAGATAGATAGATAGATAGATAGATAGATAGATAGATAGATAGATAGATAGATAGATAGATAGATAGATAGATAGATAGATAGATAGATAGATAGATAGATAGATAGATAGATAGACAGATAGATAGACAGATAGATAGACAGATAGAATAGACAGGTAGAATAAGATAGAATAGAAGAGATAGATAGATAGATAGATAGATAGATAGATAGATAGATAGATAGATAGATAGATAGATAGATAGATAGATAGATAGATAGATAGATAGATAGATAGATAGATAGATAGATAGATAGATAGATAGATAGATAGATAGATAGATAGATAGATAGATAGATAGATAGATAGATAGATAGATAGATAGATAGATAGATAGATAGATAGATAGATAGATAGATAGATAGATAGATAGATAGAATGGAATAGGTAGAATAAAATAGAGAGCTAAATTAGATATAATAGAATAAGTAGAATTAAATAGATAGATTAGGATTCATAATAAAAATTATATAATTTACAATAGATAGAATAAAATAGATTAGATAGAAAGAATAGAGAAATAGATGGAAAAATAGATAGATAGAATAGAATAGATAAATAGAATAGATAGATAGAATAGGATAGATAGAATAAATTAGTTAGTTAGTTAGAATAGAATAGAGAGATACAATAGAATAGAATAGATGGATAGAATAGATAGATAGAATAAATAGATGGAATAGTTAGACTAGAATAGAGAGAATACAATAGATAGAATAGATAAATAGAATAGAATGGAGGGAATGAATAGATAGATAGCTAGAATAGAATAGTTAGATAGATTAGATAGAGATAGAATAGAATACAATGGATACATAGAAGAGATAGATAGAATAGATAGATTAGAAAGACAGTTGGATAAATAGAGAGATAGAATAGATAGAATTGAATAGGGAGTTAGAATAGATAGTTAAATTGAAATGATAGAATAGTATAGATAGAATAGATAGAATAGTATAGATAGATGCAATAGAATAGATAGAATGGAATAGACCGATAGAATAGGCTAGATAGATTAAACAGGATAGAATAGAATAGCTAGCTAGAATAGAATAGATAGCATAGAATAGATAGATAGAATAGATAAATAGAATAGAATAGATAGATAAAATAGAAAAAAAGATAGAGTAGAATAGATAGATAGAAAGGATAGACAGAATAGAATAAATAGATAGAATAGATAGATAGAATATTACAAATAGATAGAATAGATAAATAGAAAGCATAGAGAGATAGAAAAGAACAAATAGATAGCATAGGCAGATAGAATATAATGGATAGATAGAATAGAATAGATAGAAAGAATAGAATAGATAGAAAGAATAGATAGAACAGATAGATAAAATGGATAGAATAGAATAGATAGATAGATAGATAGATAGATAGATAGATAGATAGATAGATAGATAGATAGATAGATAGGTAGGTAGGTAGGTAGGTAGGTAGGTAGGTAGGTAGGTAGGTAGGTAGGTAGGTAGGTAGGTAGGTAGGTAGGTAGGTAGATAGATAGATAGATAGATAGATAGATAGATAGATAGATAGATAGATAGATAGATAGATAGATAGATAGATAGATAGATAGATAGATAGATAGATAGATAGATAGATAGATAGATAGATAGAATAGACAGGTAGAATAAGATAGAATAGAAGAGATAGAATAGAATATATAGATGTAATAGAATAGATAGATAGAATAGAATAGATAGAGACAGAATAGATTCGTTTGATAGCATAAATAGGTAGAACAGATAGACTAGAATAGACAGAATAGAATAGATAGATCCAATAGAATAGATAGCAAGAATAGACAGAATAGATTGAATCGAGTGTATAGATAGATTGATGGATAGATAGATAGATAGAATAGATATAATAGAATGGATAGATTCAATAGAATAGAAAAATAGATAGAATGGATAGAGAAGATAGATAGAATAGATTAGATAGAATGCGTAGAGAGTATGGATAGTGTAGAATAGATAGATTAGAATAGATAAGTGGAATGGAATAGATAGATGGAATAGATAGAGTATGTATTTAGAATACAGAGATAGAATAGAAGAGATAAAAAATAGGATAGATAGAATAGATAGATAGATAGATAGATAGATAGATAGATAGATAGATAGATAGATAGATAGATAGATAGATAGATAGATAGATAGATAGATAGATAGATAGATAGATAGATAGATAGATAGATAGATAGATAGATAGATAGATAGATAGATAGATAGATAGATAGATAGATAGATAGATAGATAGATAGATAGATAGATAGATAGATAGATAGATAGATAGATAGATAGATAGATAGATAGATAGATAGATAGAATAGAATAGATAGATAGCATAGACAGATGAAATAGATAAATAGAATAGATAGATAAGGATAAATAGATGAAATAGAATAGATAGTTATAATAGAGTACTTAGATAGAATAGAATAGACAGATCGAATAGATAGAATTGAATAGATAGAATAGAATAGAATAGATATATGGAACAGAATAGATAGATAGAGGAGATAGAAAGAATAGGATAAACATAATAGATAGATATGCAGATAGAATAGGATAGATAGATAGACTAGAATAGATAGATAGAATATAATAGATCAATAGAATAGATATATAGAATAGAATACATAGAGAGAGAATAGAATAGATTGATAGCGGAAATAGAATAGATAGAGTAGGATAGAATAGAATAGATAGATAGATACAATAGAATAGGCAGATAGAAAGAATAGACAGAATAGATTGAATAGTGTGAATAGATAGATTGATAGATAGACAGATAGATAGAATAGAAACAATAGAATGAATAGATTGAATATAACAGATAAATAGATAGAATAAATAGAGAAGATAGATAGAATAGATTAGATAAAATGGTTAGACAGAATGGATAGAGTAGAATAGATTGAATGGAATAGAGAGATAGAATAGAATATAGAATTGAATAGGGAGTTAGAATACATAGATTGAATTGAATAGATAAATAGAATAGATAGTTAGAATGGAGATAGATAGGTAGATATATAGATAGACAGATAGATAGAATAGATAGGTAGAATAGAATAGATAGAACAGATAGATAGGTAGATGGAATATAAATAGAATAGATAGATAGAGGTGAATAGATAGAATAGACTAGATAGATACAATAGAATAGATAGATAAAAGAGATAGATAGAATATAGTAGGTAAAAAGAATATATAGAACAGATAGAATATACAGAGAGAAAAAATAGATAGATAGATAGATAGATAGATAGATAGATAGATAGATAGATAGATAGATAGATAGATAGATAGATAGATAGATAGATAGATAGATAGATAGATAGATAGATAGATAGATAGATAGATAGATAGATAGATAGATAGATAGATAGATAGATAGATAGATAGATAGATAGATAGATAGATAGATAGATAGATAGATAGATAGATAGATAGATAGATAGATAGATAGATAGATAGATAGATAGATAGATAGATAGATAGATAGATAGATAGATAGATAGATAGATAGATAGATAGATAGATAGATAGATAGAATAGATCGGACAGACTAGAATAGATAAACAGATTGAATAGAGTGAATAGATAGATAGATAGATAGATAGATAGATAGATAGATAGATAGATAGATAGATAGATAGATAGATAGATAGATAGATAGATAGATAGATAGATAGATAGATAGATAGATAGATAGATAGATAGATAGATAGATAGATAGATAGATAGATAGATAGATAGATAGATAGATAGATAGATAGATAGATAGATAGATAGATAGATAGATAGATAGATAGATAGATAGATAGATAGATAGATAGATAGATAGATAGATAGTTTCCCTATTTAAAAAATAAAAGGACACACACTTTCAGGAAAAGATTTATCAGCAACAGGTACAGCAATGTTTCAGGTATTTTTCAACATAGCCACCATCAGAATTGAGACACTTGTATCGTGGGATCAACTGTTGTATCCTTCTGTCGTAGAATTCTGCCGCATGTGAATGGAACCAGCGTGTGACACAGAAGTCTTCAGCTCTTCGTCGTTGCCAAAACGATCACCAGAGGACAGGAATTTCGAGAGAGAGAGAGAGAGAGAGAGAGAGAGAGAGAGAGAGGGAGGGAGGGAGGGAGGAAGGGAGGGAGGGAGATATATATACTCATATATTACATATGTAATCCAAATCTATGTGGCTTACATAAGTATGCAAACGTGTGTGGTATACATATGTAATCCAAATCTCTGCGGATTACATATGTCATCCACCCATAAATGGAACTCCAACTATTACATATTTAATTAAAATCTATGTGGCTTACATAAGTATGATAATGTGTGTGGATTACATATGTAATCCAAATCTATGCGGTTTACACATGTAATCCACCCATAAATGGAACTGTAACTATTGCATATGTAATCCAAATCCGTGCGGATTACATATGTAATCCAAATCTGTGCGGATTACATATGTAATCCAAATCTGTTCGGACTACATATGTCATCCACCCATAATTGGAACTCCAACTATTACATATGTAATTAAAATCTATGTGGCTTACATAAGTATGATAATGTGTGTGGATTACATACGTAATCCAAAGCATGTGCAAGCTGTTTAAATGAAACAAGGATTACTGAGCATACACACTGAGTGAAAACTGAAATATGGAATACTGAGCTAATAGATAGATAGATAGATAGATAGATAGATAGATAGATAGATAGATAGATAGATAGATAGATAGATAGATAGATAGATAGATAGATAGATAGATAGATAGATAGATAGATAGATAGATAGATAGATAGATAGATAGATAGATAGATAGATAGATAGATTAAATAGATAAAGAGAATAGGATAG
Organism: Periplaneta americana; assembly: GCF_040183065.1. Classification (NCBI taxonomy): domain Eukaryota; kingdom Metazoa; phylum Arthropoda; class Insecta; order Blattodea; family Blattidae; genus Periplaneta; species Periplaneta americana. The sequence goes on along the minus strand of NC_091131.1, from coordinate 62,806,996 downwards.
ATAGATTAGATAAAGAGATTAGGCAGATAAAATCGAATATATAGACTAGAATAGATAGAATAGATTAAAAATAGAACAGATTGAATAGAATTGTTAGATAGAATAGAGAGATAGAATAGAATAGATAGATAGACTAGAATAGTTAGAATATAATAGACAAATGGAATGGAATAGATAGATAGATTACAATTGTATAGATAGAAGAGAACAGATAGATAGAAAATAATAGGTAGAATAGAATAGAATAAATAGAATAGATACAATAGCATATTAGAATAGAATAGATAGATGGAAAAGAATATTCTTTCTATTCTACTCTATCCATTCTCTCTACGCATTCTATCTATTCTATCTATCTTCTCTATCTATTCTATCTATTTATCTATTCTATTGAATCTATCCATCCTATTGTATCTATTCTATATATCAATCTGTCTATCAATCTATCTATTCATTTTATTAATCTATTCTGTCTATTCTTTCTATCAATCTATCCATTCTATTCTGTATATCTATTCTACTCTCTATCTACTCTACCTATTTATGCTATCAATCTATTCTATTCTCTCTATAACTATTCTATTCTATCTATCTATTCTATCTATCTATTCTAGTCTATCTATCTATTCTATCTATATATCTATTCTGTTTACCCTATTCTATCTATCTCTTCTATTCTATTCTATCTATTCATTTCTATCTATCTATTCTATCTGTCTATTCTATTCTATCTAACTATTCTATTATAACTATCTATTCTATTTAATCTATTTATCCTTCTCTAACTATTGTATCTATTCTGTTCTATTTATCTATTCTATCTCTCTAATCTATACCTATCTATTCTCTCAATCTATCTATCTAACTATCTATCATTCCATCTCTCTATCTATTCTATTCTATCTATCTATTCTATTTTATATTTACTATTCTATCCATCTATTCTATCTATATACACTATCTATTCCATTCTATCTATCAATTCTATTCTATTCCACCTAGCTATTCTATTCCATTTATCTATTCTATTCTATTTATTTTACTCTACCTATTCTCTCTGCGCATTCTATCTGTTCTATTCTATCTATCTTCTCTATCTATTCTATTACCTATCTATCTATGTATTGACTCTATTCAATCTGTTTATCTATTCTCTTCTGTCTATGTTTTCTATCTGTATATTCTATCCTATATATTTTTTCTGCCTTCTCTATTCTATCTATCTCTTTTTTCTATCTATTCTATTGTATCTTTCTAGTCTATTCTACCTATACTACTCTGTATATCTATTCTATTCAATATACCTATCTATATGTTCCGTCTATTCTGTTCTACCGATCTATTCTATTTATTTATCTCTCTATCTAACTATCTACCTATCTATCTCTATTCTATCTATTTATCTATTTATCAATTCTTTTCTATCTACATATTCTAACTCCCTATTCAATTTCATTTATTCTATTCTATCTCTCTATTCTATTCTATCTATTCTATTGAATCTTTTATACTCTATCCATATTCTCTATACCCATTCTATATATTCTATTCTGTCTATCTTCTCTATATATTCTATTCAATCTATTCATTCTATTGTATCTATTCTATCTATCTATCTGTCCATCTATCAATCTATCTAATCACTCTATTCAATCTATTCTGTCTATTCTTTCTATATATCTATTCTCCTGTATCTATCTATTCTAGTCTCTCTATCTATTCTAACCATTTAAGCTATCAATCTATTCTATTCTCTCTCTATTTATTCTATTCTATCTATCTATTCTATTACATCTATGTATTCTATTCTATCTCTTCTATTCTATTTTATTCTACCTATCTATTCTATCTCTCTATCTATTCTATCTATCTATTGTATCTATTCTTTCTATCTATTCTATTCTATCTAGCCATTATATTCTATCCACCTATGCTATCTATTTGTTCTTTTCTATCTCTCTATGCTATTCTATCTATTCTATCAATTTGTTATATTCTATCTATTCTATCTACCTATTCTATTCTCTCCATCCTTTCTATCTATCTATTTTACTCTATTTATCTTTTCTAATTTATCTATCTATTCTATTCTATCTATCTATTCCATCTATTCTGTTCTATCTATTTATTCTATTCTATCTATCCTATTTTATCTATCTAGCCTATTCTCTCGGTCTATCCTATTCTATCTATCCTGTTCCATCTATCCATCCTATTCTATCTATTCTATCCATACTATTCTAACTGCCTATTCAATCCTATCTATTCTATCTCTCTATCTATCGAACTATCTTTCTCATATATCTATTCTATCTAACTATTCCATCTATCTCTTCTATGTATCCATTCTATTCTATTCTATCTCTCTATCTATTCTATCTAACTATTCTATTCTAGCTATCTATCTATTCTATCCATCCATTCTATTCTATTCTCTCTATTCTAGTCTATCGAACTATCCCATCTATCTATTGTATCCATCTATTCTATTCAATTATATCTATCTATTCTATTCTAACTATCTATCTATTCTATTCTATCTATCCTATTCTATCTATCTATTCTATTTATCTATTCCACTGTATCAATTTTTTCTATGTATATCTCTATTCTATCTATCTAATCTATTTTATTCTATCTATTGTAATATATCTAATTTTTATTATCAATTCTATTCTATCTATTTAATTCTACTTATTCTATTATATCTATTTTAGCTCTCTATTGTATTCTATCTATTCCTTTCTATCTATTATCTATCTATATGTTTATCTATCTATTTATCTATCTATTCTATTCTATCTATTCTATTAGCTATTCTATTCTATCTGTCTGTCTCCTCTATCTATTCTTTCTATCTACTATATTCTATATATTCTATTTATCTATCTTATCCATCTATCTATTCCATTCTATATATCTATTTTTTTATTATATTCTATCTATTTTTTCTATCTATCTATTCCACTCAATCTGATTATTGCATTCTATTTCTATCTATTCTATTCTATCCTTGTATTTTATTCTATCTATTCTATCTATTCTACTCTATCTATTCTACACTATCTATTCTATTCTAAATCTATTCTATCTACCTATTCCATTCTAGCTACACTATTTTCGAATATTTTGAAAATTTTTGAAAATTTTTGAAAAGTTTCAAAATGTCTTATAAATATTCAAAATTTTTCAAAATTAAATTTTCAAGTTTTATACAAGTTTTTAAAAATTTTCACAAATTTTCCAAATCTATCACAATTTTCTAAATATTTCAAAATTTTCAAAATTTTTCAAAATTTTCAAAACTTTCAAAATTTTTACAAATTTTTAAAATTCATAAAATATTTTCGAAAATTTTCCAACATTTTCAAAATTGTTCAAAATTAAATTTTAAAAATTTTAAAAATTTTCAAAATTTCCAAAAATTTTCTAAATTTTTTAAAATTAAATTAAAAATTTTATAAACTCTTTCAAAGATTTAAAAATACGAGGCGCATCCAGAAAGTAAGTTTCCCTATTTAAAAAATAAAAGGACACACACTTTCAGGAAAAGATTTGTCGGCAACAGGTACAGCAATGTTTCAGGTATTTTTCAACATAGCCACCATCAGAATTGAGACACTTGTATCGTGGGATCAACTGTTGTATCCTTCTGTCGTAGAATTCTGCCGCATGTGAATGGAACCAGCGTGTGACAGACGTCTTCAGATCTTCGTCGTTGCCAAAACGATCACCAGAGGACAGGAATTTCGAGAGAGAGAGAGAGAGGAAGGGAGGGAGGGAGATATCTATGTGGCTTACATAAGTATGCAAACGTGTGTGGTATACATATGTAATCCAAATCTCTGCGGATTACATATGTCATCCACCCATAAATGGAACTCCAACTATTACATATTTAATTAAAATCTATGTGGCTTACATAAGTATGATAATGTGTGTGGATTACATATGTAATCCAAATCTATGCGGATTACACATGTAATCCACCCATAATTGGAACTGCAACTATTACATATGTAATCCAAATCCGTGCGGATTACATATGTAATCCAAATCTGTGCGGATTACATATGTAATCCAAATCTGTTCGGACTACATATGTCATCCACCCTTAATTGGAACTCCAACTATTACATATTTAATTAAAATCTATGTGGCTTACATAAGTATGATGTGTGTGGATTACATATGTAATCCAAATCTGTGCGGATTACATATGTCATCCACCCATAATTGGAACTCCAACTATTACATATGTAATTAAAATCTATATGGCTTACATAAGTATGATAATGTGTGTGGATTACATACGTAATCCAAAGCATGTGCAAGCTGTTTAAATGAAACAAGGATTACTGAGCATACACACTGAGTGAAAACTGAAATATGGAATACTGAGCTGATAGATAGATAGATAGATAGATAGATAGATAGATAGATAGATAGATAGATAGATAGATAGGTAGGTAGGTAGGTAGGTAGGTAGGTAGGTAGGTAGGTAGGTTGGTTGGTTGGTTGGTTGGTTGGTGGGTGGGTGGGTGGGTGGGTGGGTGGGTGGGTGGGTGGGTGGGTGGATGGTGGATGGATGGATGGATGGATGGATGGATGGATGGATGGATGGATGGATGGATGGATGGATGGATGGATGGATGGATGGATGGATGGATAGATAGATAGATAGATAGATAGATAGATAGATAGATAGATAGATAGATAGATAGATAGATAGATAGATAGATAGATAGAATAGACAGGTAGAATAAGATAGAATAGAAGAGATAGAATAGAATACATAGATGTAATAGAATAGATAGATAGAATAGAATAGATAGAGACAGAATTGATTAGTTTGATAGCATAAATAGGTAGAACAGATAGACTAGAATAGACAGAATAGAATAGATAGATGCATTAGAATAGATAGATAGCAAGAATAGACAGAATAGATTGAATCGAGTGTATAGATAGATTGATATATAGACGGATAGATAGATAGAATAGATATAATAGAATGGATAGATTCAATAGAATAGAAAATAGATAGAATGGATAGAGAAGATAGATAGAATAGATTAGATGGAATGCGTAGGGAGAATGGATAGTGTAGAATACATAGATTAGAATAGATAAGTGGAATGGAATAGATAGATGGAATAGATAGAGTATATAGTTAGAATAGAGAGATAGAATAGAAGAGATAAAAATAGGATAGATAGAATAGAATAGATAGATAGAATAGATAGAGAGATAGATAGATAAAATAGAATAGATAGATAGCATACACAGATGAAATAGATAAATAGAATAGATAGATAAGGATAAATAGATGAAATAGAATAGATAGTTATAATAGAGTACTTAGATAGAATAGAATAGACAGATCGAATAGATAGATAGAATTGAATAGATAGAATAGAATAGATATATATGGAACAGAATAGATAGATAGAGGAGATAGAAAGAATAGGATAAACATAATAGATAGTTATGCAGTTAGAATAGGATAGATAGATAGACTAGAATAGATAGATAGAATATAATAGATCAATAGAATAGATATATAGAATAGAATAGATAGAGAGAGAATAGAATAGATTGATAGCGGTAACAGTTAGAATAGATAGAGAGAGTAGGATAGAATAGAATAGATAGATACAATAGAATAGGCAGATAGAAAGAATAGACAGAATAGATTGAATAGTGTGAATAGATAGATTGATAGATAGAAAGATAGATAGATAGAATAGAAACAATAGAATGAATAGATTGAATATAACAGATAAATAGATAGAATAAATAGAGAAGATAGATAGAATAGATTAGATAAAATGGTTAGAGAGAATGGATAGAGTAGAATAGATTGAATGGAATAGAGAGATAGAATAGAATATAGAATTGAATAGGGAGTTAGAATACATAGATAGAATAGAATAGATAAATAGAATAGATAGTTAGAATGGAGATAGATAGGTAGATATATAGACAGATAGATAAATAGATAGATAGAATAGATAGGTAGAATAGAATAGATAGAACAGATAGATAGGTAGATGGAATATAAATAGATAGATAGAGGTGAATAGATAGAATAGACAAGATAGATACAAAGATACAATAGAATAGATAGATAAAAGAGATAGATAGAATATAGTAGGTAAAAAGAATATATAGAACAGATAGAATATACAGATAGATAGATAGATAGATAGATAGATAGATAGATAGATAGATAGATAGATAGATAGATAGATAGATAGATAGATAGATAGATAGATAGATAGATAGATAGATAGATAGATAGATAGATAGATAGACAGACAGACAGACAGACAGACAGACAGACAGACAGACAGACAGGTAGATAGATAGATAGATAGATAGATAGATAGATAGATAGATAGATAGATAGATAGATAGATAGATAGATAGATAGATAGATAGATAGATAGATAGATAGATAGATAGATAGATAGATAGATAGAATAGAAAGATAGAATAGATCAGACAGACTAGAATAGATAATAAACAGATTGAATAGAGTGAATAGATAGATAGATAGATAGATAGATAGATAGATAGATAGATAGATAGATAGATAGATAGATAGATAGATAGATAGATAGATAGATAGATAGATAGATAGATAGATAGATAGATAGATAGACAGACAGACAGACAGACAGACAGATAGATAGATAGATAGATAGATAGATAGATAGATAGATAGATAGATAGATAGATAGATAGATAGATAGATAGATAGATAGATAGATAGATAGATACATAGATAGATAGATAGATAGATAGATAGGTAGGTAGGTAGGTAGGTATATAGATTGATAGATAGATAGATAGATAGATAGATAGATAGATAGATAGATAGATAGATAGATAGATAGATAGATAGATAGATAGATAGATAGATAGATAGATAGATAGATAGATAGATAGATAGATAGATAGATAGATAGATAGATAGATAGATAGATAGATAGATAGATAGATAGATAGATAGATAGATAGATAGATAGATAGATAGATAGATAGATAGATAGATAGATAGATAGATAGATAGATAGATAGATAGATAGATAGATAGATAGATAGATAGATAGATAGATAGATAGATAGATAGATAGATAGATAGATAGATAGATAGATAGATAGATAGATAGATAGATAGATAGATAGATAGATAGATAGATAGATAGATAGATAGATAGATAGATAGATAGATAGATAGATAGATAGATAGATAGATAGATAGATACATAGATAGATAGATAGATAGATAGATAGATAGATAGGTAGGTAGGTAGGTAGGTAGGTAGGTATATAGATAGATAGATAGATAGATAGATAGATAGATAGATAGATAGATAGATAGATAGATAGATAGATAGATAGATAGATAGATAGATAGATAGATAGATAGATAGATAGATAGATAGATAGATAGATAGATAGATAGATAGATAGATAGATAGATAGATAGATAGATAGATAGATAGATAGATAGATAGATAGATAGATAGATAGATAGATAGATAGATAGATAGATAGATAGATAGATAGATAGATAGATAGATAGATAGATAGATAGATAGATAGATAGATAGATAGATAGATAGATAGATAGATAGATAGATAGATAGATAGATAGATAGATAGATAGATAGATAGATAGATAGATAGATAGATAGATACAATGGAATAGATAGAATACAATAGAGAGCTAAAATAAATATAATAGAATAAGTAGAATTAAATAGATAGATTAGTATTGATAATAAAAATTAGATAATTTACAATAGATAGAATAAAATAGATTAGATAGAAAGAATAGAGAGATAGGTAGAAAAAATAGACAGAATAGAATAGATAAATAAATTAGATAGATAGAATAGGATATATAGATAGAATAGAATAGATAGATAGTTAGAATAGCATAGATAGAATAAAATAGAATAGACTAGATGGATAGAATAGATAGATGGAATAGTTAGATAGACTAGAATAGAGAGAATACAATAGATAGAATAGATAAATAGAATGGATGGATAGAATAGATAGATAGCTAGAATAGAATAGTTAGATAGAATAGATAGAGAGATAGAATAGAATAGAATGGATACATAGAAGAGATAGATAGAATAGATAGATAGAATAGATACGATAGAATGAATAGATTGAATATAACAAATAGATAGAATAGATAGAGAAGATAGATAGAATAGATTAGCTAGAATGGATAGACAGAATGGATAGAGTAGAATAGATTGAATGGAATAGATAGAATAGAATAGAGAGATAGAATAGAATATAGAATTGAATAGGGAGTTACAATAGATAGATAGAATAGAATAGATAAATGGAATAGATAGATAGAATGGAGATAGATAGGTAGATATATAGATAGACAGATAAACAGATAGAATAGATAGGTAGAATAGAATAGACAGAACAGATAGATAGGTAGATGGAACTGAATAGATAGAATAGATAGATAGAGTAGAATAGGTAGAATAGACTATATATATACAATAGAATAGATATACAAAAGAGATAGATAGAATAGAGTAGGTAGAAAAGAATATATAGAGTAGATAGAATATACAGATAGAAAACATAGACAGAATAGAATAGATAAACAGATTGAATAGAGTGAATAAATAGATATATAGGTATGTAGAATAGATAGAATAGAATTGATAGAATGCGTAGAGAGAATAGGTAGAGTAAAATAGATTGAATAGAATAGATAAATGCAATAGAATAGCTAGATGAAATAGAATAGAATTGATAGATATAATGGAATATATTGTGTATATAGATAGAATAGATAGATAGAATAGAAGATATAAAATTAGAATAGATAGATAGATAGATAGATAGATAGATAGATAGATAGATAGATAGATAGATAGATAGATAGATAGATAGATAGATAGATAGGTAGGTAGGTAGGTAGGTAGGTAGGTAGGTAGGTAGGTAGGTAGGTAGGTAGGTAGGTAGGTAGGTAGGTAGGTAGATAGATAGATAGATAGATAGATAGATAGATAGATAGATAGATAGATAGATAGATAGATAGATAGATAGATAGATAGATAGATAGATAGATAGATAGATAGATAGATAGATAGATAGATAGATAGATAGATAGATAGATAGATAGATAGATAGATAGATAGATAGATAGATAGATAGATAGATAGATAGATAGATAGATAGATAGATAGATAGATAGATAGATAGATAGATATATAGATAGATAGATAGATAGATAGATAGATAGATAGATAGATAGATAGATAGATAGATAGATAGATAGATAGATAGATAGATAGATAGATAGATAGATAGATAGATAGATAGATAGATAGATAGATAGATAGATAGATAGATAGATAGAATAGACAGATAGAATAGATAAATAGAACAGAATAGATAGAATAGATAGAGAAGGACAAATAGATTAAATAGAATAGATAGTTATAATAGAATAGATAGAATAGAATAGACAGATAGAATAGATATATATAAATGAATAAATAGAATAGAATAGATAGATGGAACAGAATAGAGAGATAGAAGAGATAGAAAGAATAGGATAAACAGAATAGATAGATATACAGATAGAATAGGATAGATAGATAGACTAGAATAGATAGGTAGAATATAATAGATCAATAGAATTGATATATAGAATAGAATAGATAGAGAGAGTAAAATAGATTGATGGCAGAAATAGGTAGAATAGATAGAGAGAATAGAATAGAATAGAATAGAAGAGATACAATAGAATAGATAGAAAGAATAGACAGAATAGATTGAATAGTGTGGATAGATAGATTGATGGATAGACAGATAGATATATAGAATAGATACAATAGAATGAATAGATTTAATATAATAGATAAATAGATAGAATAGATAAAGATAGATAGAATAGAATAGGTAGAATGGGTAGAGAGAATGGATAGAGTAGAATAGATTGAATGGAATAGATAAAATAGAATATAGAATTGAATAGGGAGTTAGAATAGACAGAATATTTTATGAAAATAAGACATTCTAATACACATATTAAATAAAATACTTAATGGTTCACTTAAATATTACAGAATTAATACCAAAAATGTCCAAGCTTCTATTATTATTTAGAGCTAAAAATTTTTTATGCACATCCTGAACTGAAAATTGTCTCAAATTAAACGAATTAAGAGAACCATTTATATTACTTAAATCTAGAAAAGTACTAAAATTACTTATGCTGGGTTCAATACCATTAATAATGTCAGTACCTTATTGATAAAAAAATCATTAAAAGACTCAGCAGATAAATTCTTAACGCATGCAGAAGATCTGTTATTTGAACTCGTTAGATTTTTTATTACAGACCATATTGCCCTAGATTTATTAGTTGCTTGTAAAATGAATTCAGAATTAAATTTTCTCTTAGCCAATTTGATTTCAGAAATATACTTACGTTTATAATCCAAATATGCATTCTTTGCAATAATGCTTTTACTCATTTTATAAATGTCATGTAATTTTAAGCATAGATATTTCATCATACGTAAATTATCATTATACCAGGGTTTACTTACAACAACTTTGTTAGTACGAAATTTGAAAGGTAAAGTTTTATTAGTGCATTTATTATCAAATTGATAAAACCTGAAAACATATCATAATACTAGCTAAAGTATAAAAGGAAGCCAATTAATTAGAGACAATAAAAAAGTAAAATACAGCTTACCCCAGTTGCTAATGAACCTGTAAGGAGTACTAGATACGTAATTACTCTTTTCAGTACTAGTTTGATCAACCTTCGCTCTAAGCAAAATAGCATCATGATCAGATCGAACAGTATGAACAACAGATGCAGAAATCCTATCCTCATGAATTGACGTTGCTATATTATCAATGCAAGTACCTAACCCAACTTGATTTGGTCTGGATATTTCATCAACAACAGTTCTAAGACCAAAGCTAGTTAACTTATTGCACAATTTATGTTTATGCTGACTGGCATTATTTTCTAAAAAATTAACATTAAAATCAGCATATAAAATGATAGAATATTTATCTTTCATATTAAAAATAAATACTAATACATTATATAAAATATCTAAAAAATCATTAAAATTGTTGTAATTGGGTGACCTATATACAACTGACACGATAGTATTGCAATTTTCAATCAACACCCAGTAATTTCACATACAGATTCCACTGAAAACTTACTACACATTTCGAGTGGTTTAAATCTAATATCATGTCTTGTAAAAATAGCCACACCACACCACAAATAGCACTGATCTGCAATATGAATTTGCCAAACAAAATCCTGGAATATATACATTTTGAAATTCATTCACTCCAATCCAATGCTCAGTCACACATATTAAATCCATATTAAACATATCTATTAGAGAGTCAATTTCATCTCGCTTATCTCAGTGGTCAGCCATTGAAGCACAGATTTTGAGGGACATGAAATATTATATATAGCATCCGTAAGTCAACAAATAGGCCTACACTATTATTAAACGCACTAGAGCAATATGGAATATACAGACATACATAATCATACAAACAACACATATTTCATACACAAATAAATTGAAATTTACACACACCCTTTTATAGCATAGTACAGAGACACATTTGATATTACTTCATGGTTAAAGTTTTTAAAATAATATAGACAATACAAGAACAATATAGACACAGTTTTATATTGATGTGGTGAATAAAATTAATAAATACTTTCCGACAACAATTTCTACTAAAAACGTTGTACAGTGGCTTATTGTAGCTCATGTTACATTTGTTTAAATGTATTTCTTCTATATCCATATAGTGGGTAATCAAATAGCAAATGTTCAACTGTTTGTTCGCTTCCACAAATGCATTCAATTCCATTCTCTACATTAACTCACCAATGGTCGACGTGTAAGCTCTACGCTCACTTTTAGATTCAAATTATTATAACTCTGTAACAATCGGAGATAAACGTTTGAAATTCGGTGTACCTTTCCAATAGAGTTTCATGAGTCAGTTGCTAAAGTCTGAAGCGATAAGGTGGCTTTCAGTTCCCTTCAGACTGCTGTAACGTATGTATTATCGAGGGACTGAGCGCTGCACTCACAGCGCTGCTTGGTCGACCAAGCGTGTTACTGTTATTATTATTACTCAACACTGTGATGGAAACTGCTCAGAATTCGCAAATTGGAAGATGGCTATTGGAATCAGATGACGATATCGATGACGATGACAAGAAGAACGATCACCAGGCTAATGATTCTAAACATTCAGACATAGAAACTTTTGATGATATGTTCATGACAGTGCGAGTGAAATTTCTGCAGATGACTCAGGTTCTGAAATTGCTGACTATCGTGGACCGCATTATATAGGTCGTAATAATGGAACATTCATCCACCTCCACGTAACAGACGAACAAGAAAGAGGAACATAGTAATTCATCCGCCGGGTGTGAAAGGAGCCGCTAAAAGTGCCGATACCACTCTTGAATATTGGGGACTTTTTTTTCCAGATGCTATGATTGAAGACATTGTATAATAATTATACAAATATTTGCTTCCAAAAGTAAGACCTAATTACACTCGTGAAAACGATGTTTTGGACACTAATGTGCTTGAAATGAAAGTTCTATTAGGTCTACTGTATTTGGCAAGTGTGACGAAATCATCTCATCTAAATATTGAAGATCTCTGGTCAACTGATGGAACTGCTCCGGAATTTTTTCGACTTGTTATGAAATACAACTGGTTTTATATGTTACTGCAAGTACTTAGGTTTGACGATATTAGAACCAGAAGTGCAAGAAAGGCCGTAGACAAACTTGCTCCCATTAGAACGCTGTTTGAAGAATTCGTAAAATGATAATAAATACAACATATTTATACATTATAAATAAATATGTAAATAAAAAGTAAATAATGTAACACAATTTGTCATGTTGTAGCATATTAATTCATTGGAATTGTTTGTAAATTGTCACTTCATTAGCTTGTAATGTAAATAGATATATTATGCAAAATTGTTTATGTAACAATTAAAATAAACACAACATACTCATATATTATAAATAAACATGTAAATAAACAAGAGATAATGAAACGATTTCACGTCAAACAACAAAAAAAACCTCAGTGAGCGCAGCGTTCACACATCGACCAACAACATTACAAGTATGACGTCGACCAATGATGGGTTAATATGAAATCTCCTGAAGTTTAGTATGAATGAAATTTACCATGGCTGGATACAAATTGTGAGTATGAGATCGGATATAAATAATGTACACTTTAAGTGGCTGTGTACATCAGGGAAGAATAGATTTTTTGTGGTAGAATCATTATTAGTATTTTTCCACTGAGTTCCGCATGTTTATTATTTGTGTTTTATACTCAGCCTTTGCACGAGATAGTGGACACTTTTTGTATGCAAAATCATCCTCGCTGGAGGCTGTTAATTTCGCCATTTCATCAGCTGTTTCCAGTGTGACCATCATCATCATTATATCATTAACACAATATAAAATGAAATGCAACAAAAAATCATACAATTACTGGTATTAAAAAAATATAATGCCCGTCTTAGTATAAAGTTACCAGGTATATTATATAACTCTGGGCTTTAAAGAAATCAAATCTTAAACGAATTTACTTATATCATGATATAAGTTAAGAAATTACTGACTTTAAAATCGCTGAAATTCGCATAAAAAATATCAATCGATGATGATATCTTGAAGCTAAGTTTCATAACAAAAACTGTTTCACGCCAAAATATCCTTGTAAACAGGAAGTACACGGTGTAGGCAATGATTACAACAAAATTTCCATCTCGTCTAATTTTTTTTTAAGTTTTGATGAAATGTCCCATTCCTCATGCAATGACCCTTAAGTGTTGTAATAATTGAAGGGCTCGGTGCAATAAGGTGTTAACCCACACGTAGTTACTTCTGAGATATGAGCATTTTAAAGTTTAGAAAAAGGCATAATTCCAAATATTTAAATTTAAATGCTGAAACTGCTTTCTATGTGAAGCTGTGACTCTTAAGTTACATTTATGTAATTTTGAAACATTTTACCGAATTTAGAAGACCTATATTACAGGCATATTTGATAACCGGGGATGTCTATGTTGGTTAGCACCTTATTGCACCAGATGGTTGGACATTGTTTTAAGAGGGATTACGAAAGAATTACAAACATAAATTTATTCTGAACACTTACACAACCTAACTAAATTAGAGTTATAATGAATAATATCTGAATTTGTCCTCTATACTTGGACATTCTAATTTAACGTTGTATTATACTGCGTTTACAACAAGATTTGCTTATAATAATAATAATAATATTAATAATCCGAGGCACGACAGTCCATGAAGGACCATGATCGTCCAGCCGGCTGCTGGCTCCACGTCCACATGCCGAAGCAGAGGTGGACGATCATCCAACCAGAATGGAGGTATCGTGTCATTAGCACGGTGATCCCCCCAGCTGTTATAGCGGCTTTCGTAATCAGATTTCGCTACCTATCGCAGCTCCCCTTGTGCATCACGATGCTGGGTGGGCACTGGTCCCATATACTGGCCGAAATTTAAATGGCATTACTGCAATTCAATTTTACCTTGCACTATACTCGTATATCATCAAGTATATCCACATTTTCAGGTTAATGTTCTTCACCTGTAGTACCGTGAGTAAGGAGATTCCTGTAGAAAACATGATGTACTGGTGGGATTTATTCCAGAAGTAACATTACATCTGCTAATTTTCGACTCTCTATAGGAAGTTGTGTTGAATATTTAGGTTGTAAATCACAAATTGAAATTATTGAACTATGACGACCCCATTTCTTGAGAGTGTACTGAATGTAATGACAGTTCATGCTAGTAAATGTAACCAACCTCTAAAATGCCTGGTAAAGCTGAGTCAATCTTAAACAAAGAGGCATTTGAACATTGGAGAGGTTTCTTTGAATCTGAAACTATTTTATTCAGTATTGAATCAGTCAATGGACGAAAATTTTAAAAGTCCAACTGATGCATCTTCGTTACTGTAAACTTCTTTTTTGTATTAGCATTTAAGATTATACAGGGCGTATCAAAAGGTCAGGTCAAGCCTTAAGGACGTGATTCAGGACCCTATTTGCAACAAAAATCCTAATAATTTTTTTCAATATTCATCTCCGTTTCCGAGTTTCACGAATATCACGTACCGTACCTATCCCCATTTGATTCCACACCTAATGGACCTGTCTGCTTGAGAGAAGGTAGGCTAATTGTCAGTAGTCTAGAGCAAATGCTCAAAATGTCCCCCTTTCGCACGAATACACACTTCAGCACGCCTTCTGACCTCACGCTGCACATTATCCAATCCGTGATGGTGTATCTCCATTGTAGCCGTGTTAATCTTTGTAACGAGCTCTTCCCTGCTTGCTATCTCCGTTTGGTACATTTTCTCCTTCATGCAGCCCCAGAGAAAGAAGTTCAATGGTGTTAGTTCTGGGGACCGGGCTGAAGCGTGTATTCGTGCGAGAGGGGACATTTTGAGTATCTGCTCTAAGACAACTGACAATTAGCCTACCTTCTCTCAAGCAGACAGGTCCATTAGATGTGGAATCAAATAGGGATAGTTTACGGTACGTGATATTCGTGTAACTCGGAAACGGGGATAAATATTCAAAAAGTGTATTAGGATTTTTTGTTGCAAATAGGGTCCTGAATCACCTCCTTAAGGCTTGACCTGACCTTTTAATACACTCTGTATATGACCAGTCTTCTGTAGTATAAATGGCGGAATAATATCTCCGGGAATACAACTTTACTGTATGCGACTAAAATCACGATCGCTCTAGTTTGAATAGCTTCTTTGTTGAATAGTGAAGTATATTGTTGTCCTTTATTTTTCCTTCTCTTGTGTGTCAAACGTTCTCAGTCTTGATGGTGATGCTTTCTTTTCCTGTTTGGAGGGAATTTGATGTGACTGATCTCAGGTTCCCTTGATATGTTTAATTTACACTGAAACGGTGGAATAAAATATATATATATATATATATATATATGTTCATATGTATGTAACTTCTATAAAGTTTAACTTTGATGCAAGAAGGTGTCATCCATCAATACTATTTTAATAACGAGAAATTAAATTAATCCTTCATTTCCAGTCAGATATAATATAATCTGGGTCGTTGATGCTATCATCAAGTGTAGTTGCTCACGTCATCGTTTCAATTAACTTATTTTTTTTAGAAAGTGTTCATTTGGCTACTTTCTCCTTCCAACTTGGTATAGGTTGGAGCCTTATTACTCAAAACAAATGGCTGGTAACATTGGTTAGAAAAAGGATATGCATTTACTGCTGCGAAATTTATACTCATACCAGAGCCATCTTTTGACAGATAGTGCACAATATTATTCCACGTATGTTTGTGTATAAATCTCAATTTTCACAAAAATTAAGGGTTAGCACCTTATTACACCGAGCCCTTCAATTGTGAAACTGTAAGCATTCCCGAAAATAGTCTAGTGATTAGTGAATTCAGTAGATATAGACGAAGGTTTCCAGAATGCTCTATTAGAGCTATCAGATTCTGATAATAAGGTTGATATGCGTATTTTCAATTACGCGATTAAACAAAAGGATGAAATAATTAAGCAGAAGGACATAATTATTAATGAGCTTCGTGATAAAGTCAAGTTGTTGGTGAGACATGCGCAAATGTCTGCAAAGCTAAAGACTGTTACTTACTTACTTACTTACTTACTTACTTACTTACTGGCTTTTAAGGAACCCGGAGGTTCATTGCCGCCCTCACATAAGCCCGCCATTGGTCCCTATCCTGAGCAAGATTAATCCAGTCTCTACCATCATATCCCACCTCCCTCAAATCCATTTTAATATTATCTTCCCACCTACGTCTCGGCCTCCCCAAAGGTCTTTTTCCCTCCGGCCTCCCAACTAACACTCTATATGCATTTCTATATGCAAGACTGTTAACGTAGGTAATTACTAACAGTATTGAATTTCACGACTTGAATTAATGCACGTCAGTAAACAAAGAACAAATTAATAGCATTAAACTTGATAAATTGGAAAGTATTGCATCTATGAGTGTGGATTTGAATAATATATCTACACCTAGGGAGATGAGAAATGAGCTATTTGATAAACCGAGGTTAGAAGAATGTAAGGTTATACAAAATTATGAATGTAAGATACAAGAAAATTCAGAAAAATCTACATGTGTTCGGACCAATATAAATTTGTGGAAAAACATGAAAGCATTTATTAGTCATCATAAGAGAGTTGTCATAAATAGTGGATACCATCTACCTGTGGTGTAGCTGGAAATGAAGCAACAGACCATCTTGTAAAAGGACACACAAATTCTTCAGTTGCCAAGCCAAGAAGTCTCCTTCCATATTTTAGTCCCAGTTATTCATGATATAAGTTAAGAAAATACTGACCTTAAAATCGCTGAAATTCGTATAAAAAACATCAATCGATGATGATATCTTGAAGCTAAGTTTCAGAAGAAAAACTGTTTCCCGCCAAAATATCCTTGTAAACAGGCGGTGTAGGCAATGATTACAATAAAATTTCCATCTCGTCTCATGCTTTTAAAATTTTGATGAAATGTTCCACTCCTCATGGAATGACCCTTAAGTGTTGTAATAATAGTGAAACTGTAAGCATTCCCGAAAATAGTCTCGTAAATTCAGTGGATATAGACGAATGCTCTATTAGGGCTATCTGATTCTGACAATAAGGTTGATGTGCGTATTTTCAATTACGCGATTAAACAAAAGGATAAAGTAATTAAACAGAAGCACATAATTAGTGAGCTTCGTGATAAAGTCAAGTTGTTAGTGAAACAAGCGCAAATGTCTGCAAAGCTAAAGACTGTTAACGTAGGTAATTACTAACCGTTGCTTACGAGATTACACAAGCTGGCGCATGTGTAATCTCGTAAGCAACGTTACTAACAGTAGTGAATCTCACGACTTGGATTAGTGCACGTCAGTAAACAAAGAACAAATTAATAGCATTAAACTTGATAAATTGGAAAGTATTGCATCTATATATGTGGATTTAAATAATATATCTACACCTAGGGAGATGGGAAATGAGCTATTTGATAAACCGAGGTTAGAAGCGTGTAAGGTTAAACAAAATTATGAATGCTGTTGTTTTCTAATGCCAGGTGTCTGGCAATAAAGTCATTTGACCTCTTGCACTCCAATATTTTTCAAAGATATTGTCATGGTTAACCACTAAACCACAGATCCATTTCTTGGTTTGAGTTGCACAATGGGCAGTTAGGGACTATTCCAATTCTATGCAGGTGTTTGGCCAAATAGCCATGGCTTGTTGTCAATCTATATGCAGCTACAGATGATTTGCGTGGTAAATCGGGAATTAAGCGTGGATTATGATGCAGAGTGTTCCATTTTTTTCCCTTGAGATTATGAATGTAAGATACAAGACAGTTCAGAAAAATCTACATGTGTTCGGACCAATACAAATTTGTGGAAAAATATCAAAGCATTTATTAGTCATAAGAGAGTTTTCATATAGTGGATACCATCTATCTGTGATGTAGCTGTTAACGTAGGTAATTCTTCGGTTGCCATGGCAAGAAGTCACCGTCCATATTTTAGCCCCAGTTATTCATGCTAAAATTAAGATAAATACGAGAAAATAGTGTCTGATAGAACTAAAGACATGAACTGGAAAAATATGATAAAGTCATTACCAGATTGGCCACAGAAAGAAGCTGTTGCCAAATTCCGACTGGACATATCTACACCAGTTGGGGATACTAAACAGCAAAACTTGTATTCCATACAGGAGATGTTATGGATTCCGGTCACCTGTGTCAGTGTCCTGCTCTAACATTTAACACAGCCATTTTCAACTGATGTGCAGCGAGAAAATGAAAATAGTAAAGGTTGTCGTAGTAAATTGAAAGAATAAAAAGGAAAAATGTAAAAATGCAAATGAAGGTGGACATGTTAAATGACTGGAATACAATGTGGTTAAACAGTACAAATGGCCAAATCACAAAATCACTATATTTTCCCACAGTTAAAGATAGACTAATCGTAAAGTATTATCAACCATCATACATATCCACGCAATTTATGACTGGACACGGAAAATTTAATTCATATTTTGAACGTTTCAAAATTGACAACCCAAACGGCTCTTCATGTCCCTGTGAACACCCCACACAAACAGTCGACCACCTGTTATTTGAGTGCCCACTATAAGAACGCAAGAGATACCGGCTAGAAACCCATCTTAGCATGTGCGATACAACTTTCTCACCACCAATAACAAAAGTTCTTCTGAAGCAATGTTGCATAAAGGAATTTCACAGATTTATTACAGATGTGTTTAAGATATTGTAGAAAATAACAGTATTTAGTAACAGTGTCCTATTTATTCTTTCTGGAACCAAATTTGTAACTTTTAAAAGTATGGCTATTATGCTGAAGTGTATGTGTTGTAGAGGATGCTTGATTTGTTGTGTATGTGAGTCATAGTTGTGGGATGCTTGATTGTGTTTGTGTGACTATTGTGTATTAATTTATGATGTATGTTAAGGAAAGTTGCATAATGGTGTTATAGAGAACGGCTATAAGATATGTTATTTTTATGTGTTGTAAGTTAACTGTTTTCTGTATGTCTCAAATTTATGCCTGATGTTTGATTTGCAATCGCATTGTTTAAATTACGTATTGTTTATGTTTTGTTTACATTGTGTAAGCTAATTTTTTTTTCAATTTGTTTTTACGCTTAGGCCTATTTTTTTTTTTTTGTGTAAAACTATAGCCCTAGCATACATATGTAAAATAGGGCTACCCCCCATTGGAGATACAATAATAATAATAATAATAATAATAATAATAATAATAATAATAATAAAAAGGAAAAGTAGTAAAACAGTGAGTCCACTAGAGTCAAAATTCAGCGAACGTGGCACAAGTCAACATTCAGTGAACACATTCACTCCTAAAACCCTCAAAATTCCCCCCCCCCCACCCCCGGTTGGGAACCACTGGTTTAGATTATATAAGTGTGCTGTGGGATTTAAAATTACACCTTTAGTGTATCACATGTTGAAAAATGTTGAAAAACATTGATCTAGCACGATATGTGATCATTACTGGGAGGCATGGGAAAAACTTATATTCCAAATGGCTTGCAATTGATCTGTCTGCTGTGTATAGCATCTGCGTCTTTCTTTTCTCTATGTTGTATGTTTTCATTGTTTTCAGGCAAATGAATTGTATGAAAAAAACCCAACCAGGTAATCAACTTTAGTAAGAATCGAGTCCATGTCCAAACACCAGATCAACAGAAAAACGCACCTATTGGCTGAGCTATGTCGGTGGAAGATCTTTAATCAGGACAATGTCCAAAATATCGGAGATTTGTTTCGCAGCATTCGATATACATGTTGGTCTAAGGCAGTGGTGACCAACGAACTGTTTTTATGAAGGATAAATAGTAAAACAGCAAATGCCAGTAGGGGAAGTTATCCCCACCCTCACCGCTCAGCACCTCGCTCGCCTGCTCTCTCTCTCTCTCTCTAATATCTGCCCCACTTCGGTGGATCACTGCCTACCGCCTCGCACGTATTTCATATTTTACAACACAATACAACCAAATTACTGCGCATTAGACAACAACCACATATGTACTAAGACATATCCAACACCACACATTGCATTTCTGCAATACGTTATGGCAGTTCCCTTGAACATAAATAGATTCATTTTCCCTTCTACCACCAACTCGTCTCGGTAGCCATGACCAAAAAGTGTGCGTGTGTTTTGTTAGAAAGATCAAAGGATCGAATACTACCCTCCGCAAAGTCATAAGAAGAAAAAAAAGAGACATGAAGCAAGGAAGAGAGAAGGAGAGGCTGGAGAGGGAAACAGGACGAAGTTCCCCTTTTGCTTCGTAGATGCAGCATTCAATCTTTTTGTTCCACTTTCCTCCACTAGATGTCACCCCACCCTAAACCCCTATTTCCACTCTTTCCTGCTACAGTGTGTGGAGAGCTTGTAGGGGAAAAGTGGAAAGGGGTTGTGGGCGGAGCTTAGCGTTCGCTGTTTTACGATTTGCCCCTTATGAAGTACTATGTGCACTCCCGAGCAAAAAAGAGCGATGTTGCATTGCAAGCATTGGGACGATTTGTTCTCGCATAATGATCATGTGCAGCAAAGAATACTCTTGCACGAAGAGGACAAGTTGGTCACCACTCGTGTAAGGTATGGGGTGTACCTATATTAGGACTTCCAGTGTCAGGAAACAGAATGTTAGAAATGAAGGATTATTTCAGGTTTGACATACGGTCACAGAGAAGTCAGAAATTGAGAACTGATAAGTTCGCTCTGAAACTTCCATAGGGACATATTTATAAAGAATTCTATAGGCCTGCAATGTTGTAATCTTGGAGAAAGTGTTACTTGTAATGAAAAATTGTACCCTACGAAGTGCAGGTGCAGGTTTCTTCAATATATGACTGCAAAACCAGAAAATTTTGGGATTAAGTTTTGACTGGTGCTGACGTCAGAATAAAACAGTCATTTTTGGCAGTAATGTATAATAAGACTATAATTTATAATACTATTAAAAATCAGATGCTTAAAAAAATACATTTCATCGTTGTACTAAATTTAATAAACATTAATAAATTTGTGAATGATATATTATTATTTACTTACTTACTTATGACTTTTAAGGAACCCCAAGGTTCATTGCCACCCTCACATAAGCCCGCCATCCGTCCTTATCCTGTGCAAAATTAATCCAGCCTCTATCATCATATCCCACCTCCCTGAAATCCATTTTAATATTATCTTCCCATCTATGTCTCAGCCTCTCCAAAGGTCTTTTACCCTCCGGCCTCCCAACTAACACTCTATATACATTTCTGGATTCGCCCACAAGTGCTACGCTTTGCTGTGGTCGTGCCAGAGAATCAGTCGCATTCTGAGGCTTATTGTGTGGTTTCGTAACAAGCTGTTTTTTACGGTGATGGATTGTTAGCCCTTCGCCCAACCCTCAAGCTGGAGGACCACCCCTTATTGGCTGTCCACGACCGCTTATTCAATATATTTGCAACTACCCATTATTATTATTATTATTATTATTATTATTATTATTATTATTGTTATTATTATTATTACTTACTTCCAAATGGCTTTTAAGGAACCCGGAGATTCATTGCTGCCCTCACATAAGCCCGCCATCGGTCCCTATCCTGTACAAGATTAATCCAGTCTCTATCATCATAGCCCACCTCCCTCAAACCCATTTTAATATTATCCTCCCATCTACGTCTCGGCCTCCCCGAAGGTCTTTTTCCCTCCGGCCTCCCAACTAACACTCTATAAGCATTTCTAGATTCGCCCATATGTGCCACATGCCCTGCCCATCTAAAACGTCTGGATTTAATGTTCCTAATTATGTCAGGTGAAGTGTGTAGTTCTGCATTGTGTAATTCTCTCCATTCCCCTGTAACTTCATCCCTCTATTATTATTATTATTATTATTATTATTATTATTATTATTGTTATTAATATTAATATAATACAATCAGTAATTTACAATTATGACATATAAGGCAAACATATTATTTTTTTGGATTAAGAAGCCTTCAACATTCAAATTAAACACTTGAGTCAATCTTATTCTGTTCTACTAGTGTTAAATCCAAATTACAGCCGGTAAGTGTACCCAGAAGACAAAAGGCGGACTCTATAGCACTACCTTTAGTAAAGCTGAGAAAGATGATACAGTGCGTGACTGATGAATGAACGACCATCCTGGTGTGTTTAGTCTATCGTTTTTATAACTTTTAAAACCTGTGCATTTAAAGTTTTGATTGCAGAAACGTCTCAGCAACGAAACAATGTTTATGCTCGACCGTGCCGAAATGTAGTAATTATACACCTGGTAGTAGCCCTCTAATGCACCTTATTAAAGTACACCTATTTATTATAATTCAGTTGTTCAGCCAACGAGAAATCACCATTGTACCATTATGAAACTGCAAGTATCGATTATTCTTGGATATGCAATCGAAACACAATTAGCGAAAAGTCACGGAGGCTGGAAATCCAATACTGTCGCAGAAGGTTATGTTCTGTTACTATAATAATTAGCGTTAATTGTAAATAATATTAAAACAAATTCAATTTGTCATCTCGTTTTTCAATTCTAAATCAATTTCCAGGTTATATCAAGACTAATCTTCATGTTATTCTCTAGATTATATCAAGGTCAATGACATTCGTGCCTCGGAAAAAATCAATACTTTCGCGTCTGCGCACATCTCACAATTCAGGTCAGTTCCGCTCCTCACTTACATAACCATAACATGAATACTTATGAATAATTTCAAGTTAGAAATATGGTCCAGCATAAAAAGTCGTATGAAACTTGCCTCGTTTCATAAACAAATATACTCGCGTCTTAATTACTACCATTATAGGCTCGTTGCATAATGTACTATTCTGGCATCCAAGAAAGCTTTCAAACTCGTTCATACGCTATATAAGACCCTTGGTGCTCCAAATCCACACCCTAGTTGCTCAATTATGACATCCAGTCATCGCATGGAACAATATAGGGGGCTAGAAACTTGTAAAGCTTAGATTGCAGCCACCAAGTTCTTCCTCCAATCCACTACGTGTATATAAACTCTATGTCCCTGTATCTTCCACTGTCCTCTTGGTCTAATGTATTCCTCACTGCTAATAACTTAAATGTTTAAAAAAACTTATTTTTCTCGAATAAAACTCCTTACAAACACGTATATTCATAATCACAGCGGGATCACTACAAGTATCTCTCTCCAGTTTAAAATCAAATGTGCCTAACCAAACTGTTTCCTTCTGTATTCTTCTAACCACACCTTGAACACTTCCTGTAGGTTTCTCTTCCGGGTGTAATCTCATGCACCTAACCAAACACCTTATCCACTAGTTTCATAATTACGAACTGAACATGCATTCTTCTCCTCTGTTCTCATGCGCCTAACCAGATAGCTTGGCTAAAGGCTGGTTCACAATAAACCGTGAACGGATACGACAACGAGAATGGAAATATTGTTAAAATAAATGTATTTAAATGTAAGCATTCACAATTAACTATCGTCAATGCTCACATTTAAATCCATTTATTTTAACATTACTTCCGTTCTCGTTTCCGTTCACGGTTTATTGTGAACCAACTTTAATTGCTCTCAGAACTAGACTTTGAACACTTGTACGGTTTCTCACCAGTGTGCGTTCTCATGTGACTAACCAAGTCGCTTGAGCGTGCACTGTCATAACTACACTTTGAACACTTGTACGGTTTCTCTCCAGTGTGCGTTCTCATGTGCCTAACCAAGTTGCTTGAGCGTGCACTTTCATAACTACACTTTGAACACTTGTACGGTTTCTCTCCAGTGTGCGTTCTCATGTGACTAACCAAGTCGCTTGAGTGTGCACTTTCATAACTACACTTTGAACACTTGTACGGTTTCTCTCCAGTGTGCGTTCTCATGTGACTAACCAAGGCGCTTGACTGTGCACATTCATAACTACACTTTGAACACTTGTACGGTTTCTCTCCAGTGTGCGTTCTCATGTGATTAACCAACGTGCTTGAGAGTGCACTTTCATAACCACACTTTGAACACTTGTACGGTTTCTCTCCAGTGTGCGTTTTCATATGTACAACCAAGGCGCTTGACCATGCACTTTCATAACTACACTTCGAACACTTGTACGGTTTCTCTCCAGTGTGCGTTCTCATGTGCCTAACCAAGGCGCTTGACTGTGCACTTTCATAACTACACTTCGAACACTTGTACGGTTTCTCTCCAGTGTGCGTTCTCATGTGACTAACCAAGTCGCTTGAGTGTGCACTTCCATAACTACACTTTGAACACTTGTACGGTTTCTCTCCAGTGTTTTTCCTCTTGCATGGAACCAAATTGCTTATCCTAGTTTCATAATTGTGTTTCAAAGAAGTTTGCAAATTCATTTTGGAAAATATATGACGGTATAATTTGTTTGTCTTACTTGTTTCATTATCGTTGACAGCTAGCTCTTCAGTGTTGGCATCACTGCTGGAATTCACACACTTGCCTCTACGCGCCTTGCAGTATTTACTGTGTCTTTCCAGGTACAAAGGGCTTGAGAACGTAACACCGCACTGCGCACAGGGAAACACAGCTGCAACACAAACACAGCAAGCAATATACCAGACAGAACTAGCTCAGGTCTGCCTACCACATCCAGCAAATTAAATGAACACAGTGTTGCCTAGTTCGCGCAGTGAGATGCCTCGCTACAAGGCTCTCATTTCAATGCTTCAATGTTCCCTCTAAGAATATTATCAATAAGGAATAATTAGCTGTAATTTATTAAAGAGGACAACATTTAGAAGCTGACTGTCTTTGCCGCAGTGGCTCCTTGTTATCAACCATAGCCTAAAAGAAATGTCACGTCCACGTACCAGTAATACACATTTTCAATTTCAATTTCAGAAAAAATAATTTCAATTTCCGGAAAAGTAAACTTTTATTCAGAAAAGATCAGATCAATTTCGGAAAAAGTAATTTCAAATTCTGAAAACTCTTTTAAACTGCACAATTGACAGACTTTACAAATGAATTAACATTATCTTTACATTACAGAAACATTCATAACACACGTAACATCCGTAAACAACTTCATGTCACTCTTATCATCAGTGAAGCGCATTACCTGGGAAAGGTACTGTTCTGCAACCAGGAGATTAACCGTGAAAGGAATGTGCTTACTATTGCGTCATCTATTGGAGCGAAGTAGATAGACAATATTACTGTTATAACGTCATAATGTTATTTTCTGCATGGAGGGATTAGTGCCCATGTGTATGATCTTATGACATCAACATTCAGTCACAGCATTACCCCGCTGCGTCTCATTCACCGAGACTTTCTCGTGGTTGGAGTACAGTAAAGGAATTACATCCTACCTCTCACTGAAAAAATGATAACACCTGGATTAGCAATAAGAAAGGTCTATCTTGTGGCCAATGGACCGAGGCCATTAAAATGAGCACCATTGTTATCACAGATCTCTCCCTGGTAGAAGACTTAGCAATACCCATTGCAGGAGATGCAATGAGCATGAAACATTACCCCACGTGCTAGGTTTCTGCCCTCAGGGCGAATTACTGCGAATTGACAGACATAACACAGTCTGCTCAATAATTGTTAACAAATTAAGGGAACATGGTGAATAAGAAATATATGAGGAAGTTCAATGTCTTTCTACAGAAGGATCTACATGGCGTGCTGACATCATAATAATTAACCGAAATAAAAAAAAAACTGGTCTCATTCTTGACCCAACAGTAAGGTTTGAAATTAATGAAGATCAACCAAAGCAAGTACATGAAGAGAAGCGCGCTATTTACCTTCCATGCTGTGATGATCTCAGTCATAAATATAATATTCAAGATTGGAATGTCATTGGACTTATGTTTGGTGCGCGAGGAACAGTTCCCAAATTTACATTAGGGATCCTCAGAAAATTAAAGGTTCTTGAAAAGACTCTTCAGACAATTGCATCAACCATTTTAAAATCTTCATTGAACATCATCAATCACTATCTCTATTCATCTTTATAATGTTCAATGTTTATTATTTATTTTCAATAAATTTTTATCGTTTTGATAGCTATCACAGTTTGTCGCAGAATATTTTTTTTTTTTAATTTTATTATGTATTTTCTTATCATTAATTTACATTTTCTTTTTTTGTTCATTTGAATTGAGTAGGATTCCGATATTTTAAATCCAAGATTTGGACAGCTATCATTTCGATATACTACCTAGATCTTACCTGAATATACAGTACAGTGCAGTTGTTATAAAAACTATTTACAAATCAAGTCTCACGTGACCTGAAACGTGGGTTTTAAATAAGAAACGTCGGGATAAATAGAATTATTCCTTACGAAAATGTACAGGAAGATCAGCCAGTAAATCAATCAACAGTAATTAATTTATTTGTAATGTCTGTCAAATGTGCAATATAAAACGTTGCCCAAATTTGAAATTACTTTTCTCGAAATTAACTTCACTACTTCCGAAATTTACCTGATCTTTTCTAAATATAAGTTCACTTTTTCCGAAATTGAAATTGAAAAGGTGTATATTTTGAAAGAATATTATATCTGCACGTGCATGAGTTCATGTTACGAAATGCTAGTCTCTGTTATGGTTTAGCAGTGATTGTTGTACTGTATCACTGTTAACATTTGTGTAAATTTCTTTCTTCATTATTATAGTGTTTAGTCGTCTTGGAATTAAATAGTATTTTAAATTAGTAATGTGAAATAGTAATGTAAATTAGTAGTGAAATTTAGAAAACTAATCGTGATTAATAGCTAATATATTCATGTAGATCAATGTTTTTCAACCTTTCTCAACATGTGGCACACTAAAGGTGTGCACCACCTCTTCTAGAGCTGAGGAAGAAATTGTACACGAAAATTTTTAACCCTGCCAGGAATCGAACCTGGGCCAGCTAGTCTGGAGGTAGATGCGCTACCACAGAAATAATTTGGCGGAATAAATCCAATATGTGAGAACCTTCACTCACACTCTAGCTCATGAATATATGCAGGAGGAGAAAGAAGAAGAAGACGAAAAGGAAGAGGATTCACTGGCAGTTCCTCTATAAATTTGTTATTCGTTACACTAAACACAAATGTGAGAAATTTTAGGTAGGAATTTATGACATTACTTAATTTGATGATGATGATAATAATAATAATAATAATTATTATTATTATTATTATTATTATTATTATTTTAATAATGTCAGCATTTTTAACATTTGTTATTATGTCAAAAAGAAGTGGAATACGGAGATGAGTACGACAAGGATGCCCTTTATTACCTGCACTGTTCAACATCTACTTGGAGGATTTAGTGAAGAACTGTTTTCAGAACATAAGAAGGGTGATAATAAGAGGAAGAAAAATAAATTGCATAAGATTTTCTGGTGACATGGCGTTGTTAGCAGAAGAGGAAACAATATTAAAGTATATTCTACTGGAGCTACATGACAGTTGTGAGCAGTATGGGATGAAGATAATAAGAACAACACGAGGCCTATGGTTATCGGAAGGAAAACTTGCGAATTCAAAATTAGGTAGTGGAACAAGTCAACAGCTTCAAATACTTAGGTGTATTAGAGACGAGAATTTCATGTACTATAAAATCCCAAAATATGCATGCATTCATACACTATCGAACTATGAAACATGCATGATCAATATACCTTGACTTCCAGAAGACATGCGGCAAGCTACCACTGCAGAGTATATGGAGAGAGAACCATGACATGCCTGGTTTAGGAGAAAGAAAATTCATCTACACGAGACTTACACAACTAGCGACTGGTAAACCTGGTCAAAGGGGATAAAAAATCGGACAATAAGTTTAAATCCTCCAAGTAGATGTTGAACAGGGTAAGTGATAAAGGGCATTCTTGTGATCTCCTTATTCTACTTCTTTTTGACATAACAACAAATGTTGAAAATGCTGACATTATTAAAACAACAATGATTATATTTAATTTCGTTTAGGGCATCATTGCTTCCTTAATCATTGTTTTCTTGAAATAAACACACCATTTTATTTATCCAACTTATACTTTAGGATAAATCGCTGTAATCAGACAGACAGAAGGAATGCCATAACTACATGCATGCTGAAAAGCATATTCCTGTGAAAATCTCCAAACCTATTTTTTGCATCATCAGAATACTTATCTTGATACTTCGTACAAGGAGAAGGTAAAATTGCGACATTCGGGATTAAATGATTACACTATTTTTCCAATACAACAGATATCTCACCTGAATTATATTCCTGCTGTGGCTTGTGATAGTTTTCCACATCGATGCCTAACTCACGACCATAGTCATCCCCGTACCATACTAGCAACTCGTTGTTGGGAGGAATCTCTCGGAAAGTTCGATAGTACATTTGTCCCTTGTACTGGAAAGCCATCAAGTTCTGCTCCCCCTCATGACGGGCACAGTTGACGTAGCGCATCCAATTTGCGAGACCACAGTCTTTGGCATCCACACAATAAACCGGGCGGCGATTTTGACGAATCTGCAATCAAATCCAATGTTATCTCAGCTCAGTATACATTAAATGAAACCATAAATAAAAATACTGTATATTCATTATCGCAACTTACATTCTACAAGTAATATATTTCTAAATATAATGAAAAATTATACAATGAATAGGCCTACTATTGTAGAAAAATTAATATATTTATCAAAACAATTACAAAAATATTAATTCCTCACTTTCAGAACTCTAATTACACAGGAGATCAAATTGACGAATTATAACTTTATTTCTTAACAATTTGAACGAAAATAGCATATTCTTATTAATTCTAAAATACAATAATGAAAACATTCCTATTATGTCCACTATGTACTATGTAGTTCTCACTCACAGATATTAATATGAGATTTCAGAGGTAGCTAACAAATATTGTATTTCAGAAAAAGAAAAAAAAAAAGCTCAATTAAAGCAACTTCAGTGCATGGTGTACATAATGGGACGAACATTTAATAAACATTACCAGCAGAACAGTTAGTGTAATTAGTGAGCTCGTATTTCCATATATAATAAATGTTAACATTGAAAGGCCTATAATGCATCTCCCGATTCATATAAAGTGCACCATAAGTCATCGTATCCCTAGATTTAACATTGATGATAGTACTTACCTATTGTTCTAAAGGGTCTGTGTGAGCTCCATAGTTGTCTCTGCAGAGTTGAAATGCGTCTCCAGATCCTCTGTGATATTTTACTTAACATCTGTGATGTAATGGTTGTGAAAGTGGCTCTCACAGCACCTTTTAGTTCATCATTTGTTTGGTAGCAATATGCAGCACTTTCTCTTTGATGTATCACCATAGCCTGTTGTCCAGTGTGGTCAAATTGGGACTTCATGGAGGCCATGATAATGGTGATGATGATGTTGGAGATCCATAGCCAATCCACCTTCCTGGGAAGTTACTGGTTAGAAAATCACGAACAGATAACGCAAAACGGGCCAGTATACCATTCTATTGCAACCACACCTGATCCATAACTACTCCTTCAGTTAGTTGAGATATTAACCAATGTCGAAGTATAAGTTCTTCCATTAACAGGCTCTTCAAAATAATAAGGCTCAATTGCACACTCGTCAGAAAAGTCATTTAGATAATGGTAGTAACTCTTGTAATAAAGCACATCATGCTTCGTAATGTTTTCTTCATATCACCATCACTAAGTTCAATGATGAAACAGGGTCGAAATGGTCTCTCTCATCTATAAGTCCTTCTACATGTGATGATGCACTATTGTTGCCAAAATATTATTTGTCATTATGTGATATTCCAAGTTATAATTTACATAAATAAGTTACATAAACATGAAATATTATGACAAAATCTAGGAGCACACGCACGCACGCACGCACGCGCGCGCACACACACACACACACACACACACACAGTGAGAGAGGAAGACGAAAGGGAGAAGGAGATAGAGGAAAGGGGAAGGGGAAAGGGAAAGAGAGTGGAGAGAGATAGAGAGTGACAGAGATAGAGATAGAGAGGAAGATAAAGAGAGATGGAGAGAGAGATATAGAGGGAGAGGGAGAGGAAAATAGACGAGAAGAAAATAGAGAGAAAGATATAACTGTTTTATAAATTCTAACTTTCAGATTTTTTGACAGCAAACTAGATGACAAAAGCTTATCAACCAAATAATAATAAGCTTTTCCCATATTTATTCTGCGTTTAATTTCCTCCTGAGTGTCATTTATATTTGTTATTGTAGCTTCAAGATATTTGAATTTTTCCACCTCTTCGAAGGATAAATCTCCAATTTTTATGTTTCCATTTCGTACAATATTCTGGTCACGAGACATAATCATATACTTTGTCTTTTCGGGATTTACTTCCAAACTTATCGCTTTGCTTGCTTCAAGTAAAATTTCAGTGTTTTCCCTAATCGTTTATGGATTTTCTCCTAACATATTCACGTCATCCGCATAGACAAGGAGCTCATGTAACCCGTTCAATTCCAAACCATGTCTGTTATCCTGAACTTTCCTAATGGCATATTCTAGAGTAAAGTTAAAAAGTAAAGGTGATAGTGCGTAGCAAATAAACACTAACTGATAGTAATATTCAGGCAAAGAAATTAGGCTCAGAAATTGTCAGCCAAATAGAAAAAAAACTTCGTAGGTGTTTTCTACACAAATAACCTCGAGAGCGTAAAAGGTGTAATGATATCAGATTGAAGAAGCATATGAAATAGTTTCATGTTGAATAATTTTGAGGAAAAAATTGTTCTGGGGCCAGGTATTGAACCCGGGACCTTTGGTTAAACGTACCAACACTCTACCAACTGAGCTACCCGGGAACTCTACCCAACATCGATCCAACTTTTCCCTCTATATCCACAGATCTCAAAGTGGGCTGACAACCGTCAAGCAACCAACATTGAGTGCACACTAACTCTGTGTGACTTAAATTGTGGTTTTCTGTTAACGAACAGTGACATGTATTATGCAAATCAAGCTTTCAAGTATAACTCCCTGTAAAGTTTCATGCTTCTGACATATTCAGTACTTTCCTGAAATACTTCACCTCCCCATATTAGAAACACATCCCATTGTAGCAATAGCTTCTCTGAAGCATGCTATGACATTCAAACCAATCACAACTTCCAAAAGTGGAACGAACACCAGTATTAGCACATTATCCACATGATGCAGGTTAAAAAAACTTAATAAAACCTCTTCACAGAAAATTTCTATCAGTAAACCGTGTAAAATGTTGATAAAAATTAACCCAATAATATAATCAATATAATTCGATGGTGTTTGGGTAAAGGAAGACAAGTAATAAAAATGAGTTTTGAGATAAATGAAAATTAAACTTAGGACCCTTATTGCAAATAATTTTCTACACAAATAAAGCACATCAAATACTAGTATCTCTTTTTGTTTTGTTTTTTGCACACCACTTGTAGAGTTTAACTTGTGCATTCACCTGGGGAACAAAACTCCATTTGCACAAAAAATTACTTTACCTGAACATCATCGAATTATCAATGGCAACGCAAATGAGGGCTAGTATTTCATTGGTTCCATCAAACTCTATTTATAGTGAGGATCACGTAAGAGTAGTTCCTAAAAGACTAATTTGGCCGTCTCTTCAGTGTTGCCAACTAATACCAGATATCAACAAAAGAGGGTAAAATCACAATGCCATGTACTATAATAATAGTAATATAGTATTAACAATAACGATGTCTTACTTATTTACCACATCTCATCTTTATGTTGCGAGGTGCTTTCTAAATGGTACAATAATTTGTGAAAGAGCATATTTTTCTCCTGGACCTCTCGCACATTATGTCGGTAGTTAGTAGATTAGTGTAAGATCTAATAATAATGTATTTTATCTAGCAACATGAAATTCATTCCTTTGATTAAACAGTTTACAATTCACGAGACCTAACCTAAAAATGTATTTTGTTTGATTACATGAAATGATTAGTATGAATTCCGAAAACGAATGCTACTTTGAAATGTATGCTTAAGAATACTTACTCCATTATTGTAATAAAAGTCTAAACACGAAAGAAATTAATTAAAATGTGAAATGGTATTTCTATCGATTACCTAAGGTAATCACGAAGTATGTTATATTTATTTACACTTAGCTTTACTTACAAATGGCTTTTAAGGTACCCGCAGGTTTATTGCCACCCTCACATAAGCCCACCACCGGTCCCTATCCTGTGCAAGATTAATCCAGTCTCTATCATTACATCCCACTTCCCTCAAATCCATTTTAATATTATCCTCCCCAAAGGTCTTTTTCCCTCTGGCCTCCCTACTAACACTCTACATGCATTTCTGGATTCGCCCATACATGCTACATGCCCTGCCCATCTCAAACATCTGGATTTAGTGTTCTTAATTATGTCAGATGAAGAATACAATGCATGCAGTTCTGCGTTGTATAACTTTCTCCATTCTCCTGTAACTTCATCCCTTTTAGTCCCAAATATTTTTCTAAGAACCTTATTTACATTTAGTCTACTTGACTATAATCTTGAATTGTAACTACAATACAAAGTAACACACAAAATAACTACTGTATTATGTAGGTATTACCATTAATACTGATATTAATTAATTATTAGTATGTTCAAATTTCACTAGCTTTCAGTAATCGGCTCATAAATCTAGAACAATTCTAATTTTCAGAATTTGCACTACTGACAACTTGTGTCACTGGTGCTAACATAACAGTTATAAAATCACTACCAGTTGTAGTATTTCTCAGTACCAAAATTCGAAACGGAGCTGGCAAAACAAAATTCAACCTGCAAACTAGAAAATCACCATAATCCACTAGCATCTGTAGTAATGGGGGAAAAATGGTCAGGTTTCACCCTTTTTTTCACCCGTAGTGTATTAAGTAAGCTGATCCGGACTATACCTGCCAACAGTAACCACTGGTGTTTGCTGACATCACTTTCGCCCCCTCATATGGACCAAATCTGAGACCTTTGGACAGAAGTTGTTTGGTCCAGACTCCGCATCCTGCTCCACGGATGCCAGATTGAGCAATGCACAACATTGGAGGTACTGTTCTTTCTGCTCTTGTTGGATCCTTCATGTTGGCTGGCACCTGTAAGAATTGTAATATTCCTTTTCAAATTACGACGAAAGTTATATGAGAATATAATAGAAGAATAGATCAATGGTGTAATGAGAACAGTAGGAGAAATTGAAGTTCTTGGAAAAAAATTTTGTCTCACAGCCTCTCTATTGACAGAAAATTTGATTAGATTGATTTGATGAAACCTAAAATTCTTTTGGTCAGAAGCTGTCTGAATTACAATTGGATGAAAGCAAAGCTAACGAATTTCGTTCAGAGCTACTGATGGACAAATTGGGTTTCCATTCAATTCCATCCATCCATCCATCACTCCATCCATCCGACCATCACTCCATTCATTCATTCATTCATTCATTTCATATATATTACTATGTATGTTTAAGTGCATTCCTCCATTTACTAATTTTTGCATTTATCATAAACTGTACAAGCCAAGTCCACACACTCTCTCTCCTCCTCTCCACTCTTTCCCCAGGGCACCCAAATTAAACAATTCAGAACCAATTACGTAACATATCATTCTTCCACACTACAAGTGAAAAACAAAGCAAAATGAAGAATTTAAAAAACAACAGTGTTGGGGGGGAAAAAATGGGAAACCATTTTTTAAAATGAAAATTTTATCCCCAATTTTCTACGAAAAAAAAAAGGTGTAACATTATTTCGATTAACTACCAGGCATGATTGCTTGGCTGCACATCTTCACAAACTGAACATATCTATTCATCACCTGAATGTACCATCTGAAAACAACCAGATATTATAATGAACGGAGAACATCTCCTGCAGTTTTGCTTAGTAATGCTCTGGATTTTAGACTGTGTCAGCATCTGAGAGGGAAGGCAATACACTCACATTACAATAAAAATTTTACCTTGGGGCCATTCTGTTGAAGTTTCTGCATAACGCTGCATTGAGTCTGCTAGCTAACTGGCACGAAAATTAATCTAAAGGGGAGATTCCGGCAATATCCCTGTATGTTTCACCTGCATACATACATACATATATACATATACCCCTCTCTCGTGTGTGTGTGTGTGTGTGTGTCTCTCTCTCTCTCTCTCTCTCTCTCTCTCTCTCACTCAAACGGGATAAAAAAAGGATCTAAGACATACCTCAGTAATCTATGTGGCCTCCCTTGTTCCTAATAACAGCTCTGAGACCATTTGGCATGGATTCCACTAATTTCCCACAAATATTCTTCATTTCTTCATCACGAAACCATACCCCAATGAGGGCAGAAATCATCTTCTCCTTTGCAGAACAATCCATTTTTTCCATTCTTCTTTTGCAAATTGACCACAAGTTCTCAATGGGGTTGATGTCGGGTGAGTTGCCTGGCCAGGGGAGTACCTGAATATTCTTCTTGTTGAAGAATTCTGTAGTTTTTCGAGACGTATGGCATAGTGCCAGGTCTTGTTGGAACACACCTCTGCCATCCGGAAATGATTTTTGCAGCTGGGGTACGATTCTGGTTTCCAATAAGTGAATATATTTGTCAGAATTCATCATTCCCTTGATAGGTATTAATGCTCCAGGCCCTTCATGTGTAAAACAACCCCAAAACATTACTTTAGGGGGGTATTTGGGTGCTTTTTGGAGATGAGCTGCTGTTACTTTTTCGGATCCTTTCTGTATGTAAGAAACACAGTGGCCGTGGACCTCGAAATGAGACTCATCGGAAAAAAGTACATTCTTCCAGTCATTCACTGTCCAGTGTTGATGTAATTTTGCCCACATTAAGCGTTTTTTGCACATAACAGGGGTTAGCAGTTGCTTCTTAATAGGCTTACAAGCCCTTCGTCCACCTTCCAAAAGCCTACGCCGCACTGTTGTGACATGAATATTCGCCCCAGTGGTAGCCATTACTCGGGGGTTAAGTCGACAGCAGTTAGTCTAGGATTTAATTTACTTTTCCTGACAATTAAACGATCATCTGCATGTGAAGTCTTCCTTTTCCAGCCACAGTTTCCTTTTTTCTGGGGTGTGATGGATCCAGTCTCCCTGTATCGTTTTATGATCGAATTAACAGTAGCCAAACCGATGTGACATTCTGCAGCAATTTGCCTCTGTGTCATAGAAGAATGCTCTGCTAATGTTATAATTTCAGACCGTTTTCGTGGAGTTGTATCCATTTGTGAAGACGACAGAATGTACACAGTTGCAGTATTAAGTCTTCAACACAACTGAAATGCTTATAAGTACAAAACGACAGGCAAAATGTCACATATTATAAAAAAAATAATAACGACAGACCTTCAACAATGGAATTACACGTACTACAGATGTCAATTAAAGCGGTATGAGCAGATGTGAAGCCAACAATGACAGAAAATGTAAAAATATGTCGTGTTCGGATTAATTTGCACGCTACTGTACGTATGTACATACATACATAATATATACACACATATACATACAGTATATTACCTGTTTCTTTCTTCGTGCTTCTCTTGAAAATTCTTGAAAAGAGCTTTATTTTTAACAACCGAATCTCTTATACAGACCACTAAAGATGAGTAAAACTTGATTAAATATATATAAAAAATTATAAAATATTTAAAAGAACATTCTGATTGTGTACAGTAGTGGCAAAAAAAAAACCGGACCAACTCTTGTAGCTTATTTCAGAGCCTTGTTCACTCCAGAGCACAGCAGCCTGGTAACTAAGACTTTCATGGTTCGAATCCTGCCTGGGAAGGAAACTTTTTTTTTTTTTTGTTCCTTATTCAAATTTATTCTCAATAATTTTCGATTGCTGGTAAAATTCATGTTCTGGGAATAATAAGTTAATTAAGCAGTAAAATATCACTATAGCTTTTACTAATTTATTAGCTACATTTATATTCGACTTACCTTCACATCTTCAATGACCGTGAGAGGACCATGGAAAGGACAGTCTCCTTCCCATTCTTGATCGCAGTCATCACAAACTGAAATTTCAATAACAGAAAAGATTTTAGTCTCGGAGATAAACTCAATCATGTTCTCAATTACAAATTCTAACAGCTAAAAGTTATAATGCTAGTGGCAATGTAAAAAAAGCCACGTATCCATAGAGCAGCTCCAGAATAATTTGTACACAAGTGAAAAGTAGTTGTTGGTTGCAGATGTGAACTTCTATTTAAATACCTGTCCAATGTATTCAGAAGGTTATTGGTCAGTTTATCCCTGTCACTCACTTTACAGAAGGTTGAAGGATCCTATAGCCATTACGGGAGTCATACAGGATGTCTCAGAATTCAACGGAAGAAATTAAGGGGTCGTAGATGGTTCCTAGGTAAGTATTTTGAGACAGGGAACTAGAGGTCTGTGGGTTCAAACATGCATGTAATGGCTTGAAATATTTTTTGCGCCAGTACACCACTGATTGAACCTCCACGAAGCATAGCAATACATTTGGAAATGTGCCGGATACAATGTCTGTGGCACAATCAGTAAATATTGTAGGTGGTTTCTGTAAGAGGATGAGGTCGAAAGTTCAAACTTCAGGAGATACTTTTTTTTTTTTTAATTTAAGGTATGTAACTTTGAACATTAAGAAGCCAGCTATAGTTACTTTGTAATGTACGTAATAATGACAATAATTGTTTAGAAGAGTGAAGAAGGAATGTAGTTTGAGAAATCCATATCCTTTAGGCCGGGTGCACACAGAATGAGACGCGATGCAGCGCTATGCTACGTTTCGCTTTACAATGCCTCGCGACAGCTTAACACGGTCTGCTCGCGACAACTGATTTGCTGGCTGTGTGGGTTTGGAAAACTGGCCTAGGCTAGAAAATGGCGTCAATGAAAGAGGATTGTCTATATGAGAAATTCCATTGTATTTTTGGTTATTATTCCTAAGGATGCCTAATACGCCTAAAAATCTATAGAATTAAATGAATCTTAAAATTAAATACTATTAATGTAGTGCATAAGCGTCATTTTGCATGTATATGACTACTTCACGACTCACAATAAAGAAAAATAGTATATTAAATCAATAATGAATGAAAGTATAGAGCATAGAAGTAGGCCTACTACAAATTATTATTATCAATATTATTATCCACCTGGTGCTTTCATCACATTTGCAATTTCTCACATATCTTTAGAAACCACATTATTGTCGTGATATTGTTACAAAGATTTTATAGAACGTATATTTCCTGTACCGTACTAAAACAACTAATTTATTCGCATCGAGCTCCATTATGATAAAGTGCACTGCACAACAACAATGGTGTCTGTAGATGGTGAAAGCGTGCAATCATAGCCACTACTAACGTATGCGCAGTACACTGCAGCTATCAGACAGTCTCCTCGCGACGAACTTCTAGCAGTCATTCGATGTTGTCCCTCTGTGTCTCCATGTGTCTGCTCACGACCGTCACGCCGCGTCTGATTCTGTGTGCACCACATAATAAGAAACCAATGGGAGACAAGTACCATGAGACAAAATGTTGCGTCGCACCGCGCCTGATTCTGTGTGCACCCGGCCTTACTCTGGACAAGTCACAGTATGTTTATCAATTAACTTGTAGTGTACATAAATTGTGCATACCAATATGTGTTTAATAGAAAATATTTCTATTTTCGTCTTCTATCGAGAAGGAAATAAGCAATATTCAAAAATTACTGTACAATAGATTACATACATATACCTTAATAAAGGAAAGCAAATTATTATACATCTTGACTACAAGACTACAAAGAAGAGTTAAACACAATCAAATACATAGCACAAGAAAACGGATACAACCCTCACATAATAGACAACATAATA
The DNA here is from genome assembly GCF_040183065.1 of Periplaneta americana. Taxonomy (NCBI): domain Eukaryota; kingdom Metazoa; phylum Arthropoda; class Insecta; order Blattodea; family Blattidae; genus Periplaneta; species Periplaneta americana. The sequence goes on along the minus strand of NC_091131.1, from coordinate 62,768,384 downwards.
AAAAAGAGAAAACAGAATTACAAAAAACATAGGAATACAACACAAACACAAAAACACAAAAAATGCATCACACTAACATACAAAAACAAAAACACACACAAGATTGCATCCTCATTCAAGAAATTAGATTACAACATCGCATACAGAACACAAAACACTCTACAAACGCAACTCAACACACAACATAAATAAACAAATACAACCACACAGGTGTACACAAACTCAAATGCAATATCTGCTACAACTTCCACATAGGACAGACAGGCAAATCATTTCAAACACGTTACAAAGGACACAACAAAGCCATAACCAAATCACAAAACACTTCCATATACGCAGAACACATCACAAACGCCAACCACACCTACAGTAACATAAACACAGACATTGAAATTCTACATCTCCAACCGAAAACTAAACACACTAGAACAATAAGAAATATATAGGTACACAAAAACACACTCACATCAAATCCTCAACACACAACTCAATTTCAGAACACACACTTTTTGACTCCACATCACACTACACAGACACACCACCACAGGAAACGCAACTGGAAGGCGCGAAGACCTCCCAGTTCTGATGATGGCCCACCAGCCAAAACTAGTCAACAAGACAACCTAGTTAATTAACACGTGAAAGCATATACATACTTTATATTCGAAACAAATTATTCTTTCACTATTCTCTGTTAGAAACCCAGTGACAGGAATTTTATTGTATTTTTCTGCAATAAAACAAGTACTTTTTCTGAAGTTTATTAATTATTCTGGCTTAATCATTAGAAATTGCGTACAACGAATTTCATATAACTTAAACATTAAAATGAGACAAAAATGCCTGGAAATATTGATACAGAACACAAAAGGTCATGCACTCGTCTAACAAATACCTGAGTTCCATATGAGTCCAATACAACTGACTTGCTCTCAAGTGAACTGTAATGAACTAATGGCTAAATACTATATAGTATACTCTTGCCAAAAGCATAATAAATAAATACTACAATACGTATTTCAGTGGTTCAGAAAATAAAGAATTCAGATAACTCATCAATAAAATAAGACCTATTGGGATTTAAAAAAAGAAACAACATCAAGACTCGAACATACTACGTTTTGGCCTGAGGATTGACATATTGTCTGTTACACCAGAGCTTCATGTTGATATTTCTGTTCTAAAATATGTGCAGTAAGGAAAACGAATGAGGGTATAAACAAGCAGTGCAGTGACATGCTGGTTCATCATTTGCCTGCAATTTTACAGATTCTGTGAAGGCTTGTGTAATTGCCAACTACTCCAAATGGTAGGCTTTGGTTAACCCTACAACGTAAATATTTATTTATTTTATTTATTTATTTAACCTGGTAGAGATAAGGCCATTAGGCCTTCTCTTCCCCTCTATCAGGGGATTACAACTACAATATTAAGAATACAATTACAATTAATATTAAATTTACAGATACAATAAAAATCAAAGTACTAAAAGATTAACTGATTAATAAATGCTAGACAGTTTATTGTAAAAGTTAAGAAGAGAGAAGCATTTCTTTTATTGATTAAGTACAAAATTAAACTTACTCTACGCAGTAAGAAAATGCTTAATAAGCTTGCTTTAGAACACTACTAAATTCCGACAGTCTCTGATGTCACTGGGTAGGGTATTCCACAAGCGCGAGAGCGAGATTGTGTATGATGATGAATACAATGATGTCTTATGTGTTGGTATGGCTAATATGCGGCTATTTTGCGTGCATGTGAAGAGATTATGATATGATGACAGGTAACTGAAACGGGAGGCAAGGTAGGTAGGTGTAGAAGTGTGAAGGACTTGGAAAAGGAGAACAAGAGAATGAAAATTTCTATGTTCGTTAAGCCGTAGCCAGTTTTAGAGCTTGGAAGGATGGGGTAATGTGGTCAGTGCAACGGACATCACAGACAAAGCGAACACAAAAATTATGAACACGTTGTAATTTTTGCGACTGGTTGACATTGAGGTCAGTCAGTAGAAAATCACAATAATCGAAGTGGGGCATTACTAGTGTTTCCACTAGTATTTTCTTGAGTGATAGCGGGAGGAATTTTCGAATGCTGTTTAAGGAATGTAGTATGGAAAGCACTTTTTTGGTAATATGGGTTACTTGGTTATTCCAGTTTAAATGCATATCAAAGCAAACTCTAAGGTTTTTAACACAGGAAGCAAAAGGGATTATTGTGTCGTTTAGCTTGACTAGAAGAGCAGGAGTAATATTGCATAATAGACGTTGATGTCCCACTAGGATTGCTTGTGATTTTCTTGCATTGAGAGTCAAACCAAACTTTCTGGCCCATGCAGATATAGATTCAAGGTCCTCGTTAAGATTTTGTATTGGTCATTGAGTGAGTCAGGGGTTGTATGGATATAGATTTGTAAATCGTCTGCGTAGAGGTGATGCTTACAGTTCTATAGAGTCGAGGGGATGTCATTTACGTAAATAGTGAATAGTAGTGGTGATAGAACAGATCCCTATGGGATTCCAGAATCAACGATACGCCATATGTACCTGTACATAACTATTTTTAGGTACACTAAAATACGATAGTTATGGGAGTATCCCAAAAGTTATGGGACACAGTGTATATGTATAATCAATGTTATATGTCATGTGAATTAAGTTACCTAAATGACTGAAGGAGTGCATTTTACATCTAGTGTTAGTCAATCAATTTGAAGGATATACAAGAGAAATCGTGATATAATATTAAAATACGCATTTTCTGTTAAAGTAATTGTAAAGTTAAAAATTGTATAATTTCAAGGGAAAAATTGTTCCGGGGCCGGGTATTGATCCCGGGACCTCTGGTTGAACGTACCAGTGCTCTGCCAACTGAGCTAACCGGGAACTCCACCCAACATCATCTCAACTTTTCCCTTTATATCCACACAACCCGCGTGGGCTGACGAAATGCCAGAGACCCACATCGAGTGCACACAATCTCTGTGTGACTTAGAATTGTGGTTTTCTGTTAACGTACACAGTGACGTATATATTATGCAAATCTAGTCTTTCAGGTAAAGCTCCCTGTAAAGCAGATTTGAATAATTTCAAGGGAAAAATTGTTCCGGGGCCGGGTATCGATCCCGGGACCTCTGGAGCTTTACCTGAAAGACTAGATTTGCATAATATATATGTCACTGTGTACGTTAACAGAAAACCACAATTCTAAGTCACACAGAGATTGTGTGCACTCGATGTGGGTCTCTGGCATTTCGTCAGCCCGCGCGAGTTGTGTGGATATAAAGGGAAAAGTTGAGACGATGTCGGGTGGAGTTCGGGTACATTCAACCAGAGGTCCCGGGATCGATACCCGGCCCCGGAACAATTTTTCCCTTGAATTATTCAAATCTGCTTTACAGGGAGCTTTACCTGAAAGACTACATTTGCATAATATATGTCACTGTGTACGTTAACAGAAAACCACAATTCTAAGTCACACAGAGATTGTGTGCACTCGATGTGGGTCTCTGGCGTTTCGTCAGCCCACACGAGTTGTGTGGATATAAAGGGAAAAGTTGAGACGATGTCGGGTGGAGTTCCTGGTTAGCTCAGTTGGCAGAGCACTGGTACGTTCAACCAGAGGTCCCGGGATCGATACCCGGCCCCGGAACAATTTTTCCCTTGAAATTATTCAAATCTGCTTTACAGGGAGCTTTACCTGAAAGACTAGATTTGCTTAAAAATTGTACATACATATATAGTCATCATCATCTGGGACATTTCCTTCTGTGTAGTCCTTGCGTGGGATTGAGCGACTCGGATATCGTCTGCTAGAAGTCTTTATCTTCTCCTCAGGAGC